>NC_060176.1:231262-290678 GCF_021184085.1 Oncorhynchus gorbuscha | reverse complement strand
TAAATAGTAGTGTGTAGTTCCAGTAGTTAGATACACCACTATATGACTAAAAAGTAGTGTGTCATTCCAGTAGTTAGCTACACCACTATATGACTAAAACTATATGACTCCCAATCACGGCCGGTTGTGATACATCCTGGAATCGAACCAGGACCTGTAGTGACACCTCTAGCACTGAGATGCAGTGCCTTCGACCGCCTGGCGCCACTCGGGAGCCACAACGCTGGTCTTATTTCAGATGTATGACTTCGTCAACTGTTGTCACGACATACACTACTGACTGCTTGTGACAATCTGCATTCTTTAATCATTTAAATAGCTGTAAAGACAGAATTATGAGGTGAGAGTTCATATGGACCGCTCACTAACTCACTGATATCTCTACTGACTACCTAGAGCTACTCCACCTTTATTCTATCAAATGGTACATAAAGGAGGTTCATTGTATCATCGTGTTGTTAACAATTGAACAGCAGCACCTCTATAATAGACTGAGCTAATGAATAAAGTCTGCTGAGAAGAAACTTCAAATCAATGGCTGAGTCCTAATTGCAGAAAACTAAGGTCCACAGACAGAATTGATTGCATTTTCCATGCAGCAGCGGATTTAATCAAACCAAAGTGTGTGGGGAAATAAATGAATAATGAATTTTGAGAAAATGACTAGGCAATTTGCTGTCGATACAGATAGCCTCACAATGTAATTTCATACTGCATAATCTTATATTCTACAGAGTGAACTCATGAGTAGTGCACTTCAGATGAGTGCAAACTCTCATTTCTGTCACACAACAGTCCCAAGCCGTTGCATTTATCAAGAGTCAACTTTACTCTGTCTGAATTGTCCAAGAGCTGGGAGCTATAAATTGTGTGGATCTATAGCAGGAAAACCGTATTACAGGTCCTGCATGAGGATTGCCTGAGCCACAGACAGTCCCTTTGATATTGAGAGGCCCTCTGAAGTAGTGATCAAATATAGTGGGCCAAATTGGTTTCTGTATTCAAAGAAATTGGCAGTCTTATGGATTGACAGTGGTCTAGTCAGAAATGTTCATACCTCGTGGAGTGTTTTTCTGAGAGAGATGGTCTGATGAAAACAGTCATGATCCGTAGAGGTAGATAGTTTGTTGATAAGGGAAGTAAATGTGTGCTGAACCCGACGCTACAGAAGACGAGATGCTAGCTAGCAGGTTGACAGGCTGTCCTTACACTGCTTTACCTCCAATCTCCTGCATCTGGGAACTGTCACCGGCACGCATCGCTGATGTGGGGAACTATTGTGACAGCTCTAACAAAACTGGAACAGCATGGGCTCCAACTAGAAGGTGAACAACAAACTCTCATAGGGATCATGAGAAATGAACGGAAGCCGCAAACATGGATGTCCGATAGACATCTCCCCGGTGAGACATGATGGAGTGGTGTGTGTGTGTGTATGCATGCAGAAGGACGAAGGACAGCCTGGGGGACAGATGGAAGATTCACTTAGAACCCAGACATGTCTCTTCACATGGCGATCAGGGACCTCTCCTGTCAGGACAGCACTAAAGTGAGAAGGGAAGGAGAGAAAATCAACATTGGCTCACCCATGCTGGCCTTTTACAGCCTTACGGATTGATTTTCAGTACATCAGCTCCAGGTCTGTGTGTCTATGGCAGGGTTGATTTCAGATTGGTTCCAGGTCTGTGTGTCTGTGGCAGGGTTGATTTCAGATTGGTTCCAGGTCTGTGTGTCTGTGGCAGAGTTGATTTCAGTTTGGTTCCAGGTCTGTGTGTCTGTGGCAGGGTTGATTTCAGATTGGTTCCAGGTCTGTGTGTCTGTGGCAGGGTTGATTTCAGTTTGGTTCCAGGTCTGTGTGTCTGTGGCAGGGTTGATTTCAGATTGGTTCCAGGTCTGTGTGTCTGTGGCAGAGTTGATTTCAGTTTGGTTCCAGGTCTGTGTGTCTGTGGCAGGGTTGATTTCAGATTGGTTCCAGGTCTGTGTGTCTGTGGCAGTGTTGATTTCAGATTGGTTCCAGGTCTGTGTGTCTGTGGCAGAGTTGATTTCAGATTGGTTCCAGGTCTGTGTGTCTGTGGCAGAGTTGATTTCAAATTGGTTCCAGTGGAGGTTACAGGAGGGGACAGTAGGGCAGGCTAACACTCCATAGGCTGGTTTCTCAGACCCAGATTAAACCTTCCACTTCATGGGCTGGTTTCCCAGACCCAGATTAAACCTTCCACTCCATGGGCAGGTTTCTCAGACCCAGATTAAACCTTCCACTCTATGGGCAGGTTTCTCAGACCCAGATTAAACCTTCCACTCTATGGGCAGGTTTCTCAGACCCAGGTTAAACCTTCCACTCTATGGGCAGGTTTCTCAGACCCAGATTAAACCTTCCACTTCATGGGCTGGTTTCCCAGACCCAGATTAAACCTTCCACTCCATGGGCAGGTTTCTCAGACCCAGATTAAACCTTCCACTCCATGGGCAGGTTTCTCAGACCCAGATTAAACCTACTCCTCCATGGGCAGGTTTCTCAGACCCAGATTAAACCTTCCACTCCATGGGCAGGTTTCTCAGACCCAGATTAAACCTTCCACTCTATGGGCAGGTTTCTCAGACCCAGATTAAACCTTCCACTCCATGGGCAGGTTTCTCAGACCCAGATTAAACCTTCCACTCCATGGGCAGGTTTCTCAGACCCAAATTAAACCTTCCACTCCATGGGCAGGTTTCCCAGACCCAGATTAAATCTTCCACTCCATGGGCTGGTTTCTCAGACCCAGATTAAACCTTCCACTCCATGGGCTGGTTTCTCAGACCCAGATTAAACCTTCCACTCCATGGGCAGGTTTCTCAGACCCAGATTAAACCTACTCCTCCTACGCATGCGCACAAAATAATAGATTCTAGATTTCCTGTTTTATGTGGATTTTGCATTTGTTAGACTAAAATTAATCCATTATCCAATCGGAGGAACAATCGAGAACATTGTTTATTCAGTATAGCAATGTGGAGAGATGTTGGCATGAATACTAACCATATTCTAAGCCTGTATGGTTTTCATGTGAGCTCTCTTAACCATGAGAGGGTAGATGAAAGATATCAGTGTTTGCTCCTCCCTACAGGCTGCTGCTGTATGGTAGCCAACAGCTGGCTGTGCTCTGCTTGGGGGATAGTGACAACTAGGACAGTCCAAATGGTACAGTATTATTCTCTGCCAGAAGCAAATCTATTGGGTGTATGATATATCTCATTACAGCAAAGAGATAACAACAGTACATCTTAATTACCCAGAATGTATTATAGAGGACACATTTACTCACGCTCATACTCAACATTGTCCCAATGTGGCAACAGTTCCCCATACTATTCTATGTCTTCCTAGAATACCCTGCTTCTGTCTTCCTAGAATACACTGTCCTCTGTCTTCCTAGAATACACTGTCCTCTCTCTTTTTAGAATACACTGTCCTCTCTCTTCCTAGAATACACTGTCCTCTCTCTTCCTAGAATACACTGTCCTCTCTCTTCCTAGAATACACTGTCCTCTCTCTTCCTAGAATACACTGTCCTCTCTCTTCCTAGAATACACTGTCCTCTCTCTTCCTAGAATACACTGTCCTCTCTCTTCCTAGAATACACTGTCCTCTCTCTTCCTAGAATACACTGTCCTCTGTCTTCCTAGAATACACTGTCCTCTCTCTTTTTAGAATACACTGTCCTCTCTCTTCCTAGAATACACTGTCCTCTCTCTTCCTAGAATACACTGTCCTCTCTCTTCCTAGAATACCCCGCCTCTCTCTTCCTAGAATACACTGTCCTCTGTCTTTCTAGAATACACTGTCCTCTCTCTTCCTAGAATACACTGTCCTCTGTCTTTCTAGAATACACTGTCCTCTCTCTTTTTAGAATACACTGTCCTCTGTCCTTCTAGAATACACTGTCCTCTCTCTTCCTAGAATACACTGTCCTCTGTCTTTCTAGAATACACTGTCCTCTCTCTTTTTAGAATACACTGTCCTCTCTCTTCCTAGAATACCTCGCCTCTCTCTTCCTAGAATACACTGTCCTCTCTCTTCCTAGAATACACTGTCCTCTCTCTTCCTAGAATACACTGTCCTCTCTCTTCCTAGAATACACTACACTGTCTCTCTTTTAGAATACACTGTCCTCTGTCTTTCTAGAATACACTGTCCTCTCTCTTCCTAGAATACACTGTCCTCTCTCTTCCTAGAATACACTGTCCTCTCTCTTTCTAGAAACACTGTCCTCTCTCTTTCTAGAATACACTGTCCTCTCTCTTTTAGAATACACTGTCCTCTCTCTTCCTAGAATACACTGTCCTCTCTCTTTCTAGAATACACTGTCCTCTCTCTTTCTAGAATACACTGTCCTCTCTCTTTTTAGAATACACTGTCCTCTGTCCTTCTAGAATACACTGTCCTCTCTCTTCCTAGAATACACTGTCCTCTGTCTTTCTAGAATACACTGTCCTCTCTCTTTTTAGAATACACTGTCCTCTGTCTCTTCTAGAATACACTGTCCTCTGTCTTTCTAGAATACACTGTCCTCTCTCTTCCTAGAATACACTGTCCTCTCTCTTTCTAGAATACACTGTCCTCTCTTTTTAGAATACACTGTCCTCTCTCTTCCTAGAATACACTGTCCTAGAATACACTGTCCTCTCTCTTTCTAGAATACACTGTCCTCTCTCTTTTTAGAATACACTGTCCTCTCCTTCTAGAATACACTGTCCTCTCTCTTCCTAGAATACACTGTCCTCTCTCTTTCTAGAATACACTGTCCCTCTCTCTTCCTAGAATACACTTCTCTTTTTAGAATACACTGTCCCTCTCTCTTCCTAGAATACACTGTCCTCTGTCTTTCTAGAATACACTGTCCTCTCTCTCTCTTCCTAGAATACACTGTCCTCTCTCTTTTTAGAATACACTGTCCTCTCTCTTCCTAGAATACACTAGAATACACTGTCCTCTCTCTTCCTAGAATACACTGTCCTCTGTCTCTGTCCTTCTAGAATACACTGTCCTCTCTCTTCCTACACTGTCCTCTCTCTTTTAGAATACACTGTCTCTTCTAGAATACCCCGCCTCTCTCTTCCTAGAATACACTGTCCTCTCTCTTTTAGAATACACTGTCCTCTCTCTTCCTAGAATACTGTCCTCTGTCCTTTCTAGAATACACTGTCCTCTCTCTTCCTAGAATACACTGTCCTCTCTCTTTTTAGAATACACTGTCCTC
The DNA here is from genome assembly GCF_021184085.1 of Oncorhynchus gorbuscha. Taxonomy (NCBI): domain Eukaryota; kingdom Metazoa; phylum Chordata; class Actinopteri; order Salmoniformes; family Salmonidae; genus Oncorhynchus; species Oncorhynchus gorbuscha. The sequence goes on along the minus strand of NC_060176.1, from coordinate 285,438 downwards.
TCTCTTCCTGTCCTCTCTCTTAGAATACACTGTCCTCTCTCTTTCTAGAATACACTGTCCTCTCTCTTTCTAGAATACACTGTCCTCTCTCTTTTTAGAATACACTGTCTTTCTAGAATACACTGTCCTCTTTCTTCCTAGAATACTGTCCACTGTTTAGAATACACTCTCTTCCTAGAATACACTGTCCTCTCTCTTTCTAGAATACACTGTCCTCTCTCTTTTTAGAATACACTGTCCTCTGTCCTTCCTAGAATACCCCGCCTCTCTCTTCCTAGAATACACTGTCCTCTCTCTCTTTCTAGAATACACTGTCCTCTCTCTTCCTAGAATGTCCTCTGTCCTTCTAGCCTCTCTCTTCCTAGAATACACTGTCCTTTTAGAATACACTGTCTTCTAGAATACACTGTCTCTCTCTTCCTAGAATACACTGTCCTCTCTCTTTTAGAATACACTGTCTCTCTCTTCCTAGAATTCTTTCTCTCTTTTAGAATACACTGTCCTCTCTCTTCCTAGAATACACTGTCCTCTCTCTTTTTAGAATACACTGTCCTCTCTCTTTTTAGAATACACTGTCCTCTCTCTTTTTAGAATACACTGTCCTCTCTTTTTAGAATACACTGTCCTCTCTTTCTAGAATACACTGTCCTCTCTCTTCCTAGAATACACTGTCCTCTCTCTTTCTAGAATACACTGTCCTCTCTCTTCCTAGAATACACTGTCCTCTCTCTTTTTAGAATACACTGTCCTCTCTCTTTTTAGAATACACTGTCCTCTCTCTTCCTAGAATACACTGTCCTCTCTCTTTCTAGAATACACTGTCCTCTCTCTTCTAGAATACACTGTCCTCTCTCTTCCTAGAATACACTGTCCTCTCTTTCTAGAATACACTGTCCTCTCTCTTTCTAGAATACACTGTCCTCTCTCTTTTTAGAATACACTGTAACTAACTCCCATTAACTGTTGCATATTGCAGCATAGCAATTGCCAACTATATAATTGCCAAAATAATGGACAGACTTGAGTAAATTAGAGAAACAAAGTATATTGATAGCAGGTGCTTCCACGCAGGTGTGGTTCCTGAGTTAATCAAGCAATTAACATCCCATCATGTATAAAAATGCTGGGCAGGCCATTATTTTGGTTACCATGGCTATGCCCCCATATGATGACAATGCCCCCATGCACAGAGCACGAGTGATCACTAAATGGTTTGATGAGCATGAAAACGATGTAAAGCATTTTCCATGGCCGTCTCAGTCACCAGAGCTCAATCCAATTGAACACTTATGGAAGAGTCTGTAGCGCCACCTGAGACAGCGTTTTCCACCACAATAAACATAAACACCAAATTACGGAATTTATTGTGGAGGAATGGTGTCGCATCCCTCCAATAGAGTTCCAGACACTTGTAGAATCTATGCCAAGGTGCATTGAAGCTGGAGAATCTATGCCAAGGTGCATTGAAGCTGGAGAATCTATGCCAAGATTGAAGCTGTAGAATCTATGCCAAGGTGTTGGACTAGTAACCGAAAGGTTGCAAGACTGAATCCCCTAGCTGACAAGGACCTCCAACAGCCGAAGCTAAGTAGTAACATTAACATGATGCCTTCTAATTGTAGTCGCTCTGCTCGCCTTACGGCGAGGATAGCTGTGCTACAAGCCCAGCTTCAGATGCAATCGTTAGGCAAGGGTAATTTCAGTGTAGGAAAGGATGAAACAGCGTCTGTGCCACCAGTAAGTACAGATAGTACTATAAATCCCCTGGCACAGTCCCCGCAGCCGGACAACTTTCTCACGGTTTCTGGAAGGAAATGCTGTAGGAAAGCTCAACCGGTGTCGCTCATTCAGCCGACAGAAACTTTCAATCGGTTTTCCCCATTAAGCGAGTCGGAGTCAGAGGCCGAGTCTTCTCTGGTCTCTACACCTCCCGTTACGGGGTCTGAGACGCCGAAGCTTCCCACCATTAGCTCTGACAAATTGAAAACTCTAGTCATTGGCGACTCCATTACCCGCAGTATTAGACTTAAAACGAATCATCCAGCAATCATACACTGTTTACCAGGGGGCAGGGCTACCGACATTAAGGCTAATCTGAAGATGGTGCTGGCTAAAGCTAAAACTGGCGAGTGTAGAGAGTATAGAGATATTGTTATCCACGTCGGCACCAACGATGTTAGGATGAAACAGTCAGAGATCACCAAGCGCAACATAGCTTCTGCGTGCATATCAGCTAGAAAGATGTGTCGGCATCGAGTAATTGTCTCTGGCCCCCTCCCAGTTAGGGGGAGTGATGAGCTCTACAGCAGAGTCTCACAACTCAATCGCTGGTTGAAAACTGTTTTCTGCCCCTCCCAAAAGATAGAATTTGTAGATAATTGGCCCTCTTTCTGGGACTCACCCACAAACAGGACCAAGCCTGACCTGCTGAGGAGTGACGGACTCCATCCTAGCTGGAGGGGTGCTCTCATCTTATCTGCCAACATAGACAGGGCTCTAACTCCTCTAGCTCCACAATGAAATAGGGTGCAGGCCAGGCAGCAGGCTGTTAGCCAGCCTGCCAGCATAGTGGAGTCTGCCACTAGCACAGTCAGTGTAGTCAGCTCAGCTATCACCATTGAGACCGTGTCTGTGCCTCAACCTAGGTTGGGCAAAACTAAACATGGCGGTGTTCGCCTTAGCAATCTCACTAGGATAAAGACCACCTCCATTCCTGTCATTACTGAAAGAGATCATGATACCTCACATCTCAAAATAGGGCTACTTAATGTTAGATCCCTTACTTCAAAGGCAATTCTAGTCAATGAACTAATCACTGATCATAATCTTGATGTGATTGGCTTGACTGAAACATGGCTTAAGCCTGATGAATTTACTGTGTTAAATGAGGCCTCACCTCCTGGCTACATTAGTGACCATATCCCCCGTGCATCCCGCAAAGGCGGAGGTGTTGCTAACATTTACGCTAGCAAATTTAAATTTACAAAAAAATGACGTTTTCGTCTTTTGAGCTTCTAGTCATGAAATCTATGCAGCCTACTCAATCTCTTTTTATAGCTACTGTTTACAGGCCTCCTGGGCCATATACAGCGTTTCTCACTGAGTTCCCTGAATTCCTATCAGACCTTGTAGTCATAGCAGATAATATTCTAATCTTTGGTGACTTTAATATTCACATGGAAAAGTCCACAGACCCACTCCAAAAGGCTTTCGGAGCCATCATCGACTCAGTGGGTTTTGTCCTACATGTCTCTGGACCCACTCACTGTCACAGTCATACGCTGGACCTAGTTTTGTCCCATGGAATAAATGTTGTGGATCTTAATGTTTTTCCTCATAATCCTGGACTATCGGACCACCATTTTATTACGTTTGCAATTGCAACAAATAATCTGCTCAGACCCCAACCAAGGACCATCAAAAGTCTGTCATGCAGGTGAAAGAGGACCCAAAAGCGACTTAACAGAAACAGAGTTTATTTAAATCCAAAACAGGGAATAACAAAAATCCTCTAGTCTGTAGAGGGGAATAACTAGAGAAGCGGCCACAGACTGCAGGTCGCTTCGGGTAGGCGCAGGCCGTAGTTGATAGAGCCACCTGCTCACACGCAGCATCTGATGAAGGCAAAAAACACGACAGGACAGGGCGAAACGCAATCACAGCATGGTGAATACAATACAAGGAACCGACGGGACAGGAACGGAACACAAAGGAATAAATAGGGACTCTAATCAGGGGAAAGGATCGGGAACAGGTGTGGGAAGACTAAATGATGATTAGGGGAATAGGAACAGCTGGGAGCAGGAACGGAACGATAGAGAGAGAGGAGAGAGGGAGGGGGAGAGAGAGGGATAGAAAAAGGGAACGAACCTAATAAGACCAGCAGGGGGAAACGAACAGAAGGAAAAGCAAAATGACAAGATGATATAAGACAAAACATGACAGTACCCCCCCACTCACCGAGCGCCTCCTGGCGCTCTCGAGGAGGAACACTGGCGGCAACGGAGGAAATCCTAGATCAAACGGTCCAGCACGTCCCGAGAAAGAACCCAACTCCTCTCCTCAGGACCGTAACGAAAAACGATAAAAAGGGAAACTAGGGTACTACTCTAAAAAAAAAAAAATGAGAACTAGGGACAGACTGAGACACAGCAAGGGCAGGAACAAGAACAGGAGAGATGCGATGGCAGGGAACAGACTGAGACCCAGCAAGACCAGGAGCAGAAGCAGAAAAAAATTACCAGACTTCTTCTGCGCGCAGTCTGAACACGCAGCCACGAAACGGCGCGTGTCACGCTCCTGAGTCGGCCACCAAAAGCGCTGGCGAATAGACGCAAGAGTGCCTCGAACACCGGGATGACCCGCTAACTTGGCAGAGTGAGCCCACTGAAGAACAGCCAGACGAGTGGAAACAGGAACGAAAAGGAGGTTACTAGGACAAGCGCGCGGCGACGCAGTGTGCGTGAGTGCTTGCTTAACCTGTCTTTCAATTCCCCAGACTGTCAACCCGACAACACGCCCATAAGGAAGAATCCCCTCGAGATCAGTAGAAGCCACAGAAGAACTAAACAGACGGGATAAGGCATCAGGCTTGGTGTTCTTGCTACCCGGACGGTAAGAAATCACAAACTCGAAACGAGCGAAAAACAACGCCCAACGAGCTTGACGGGCATTAAGTCGTTTGGCAGAACGGATGTACTCAAGGTTCTTATGGTCTGTCCAAACGACAAAAGGAACGGTCGCCCCTCCAACCACTGTCGCCATTCGCCTAGGGCTAAGCGGATGGCGAGCAGTTCACGGTTACCCACATCATAGTTGCGCTCAGATGGCGACAGGCGATGAGAAAAATAAGCGCAAGGATGAACCTTATCGTCAGACTGGAAGCGCTGGGATAGAATGGCTCCCACGCCTACCTCTGAAGCGTCAACCTCGACAATGAATTGTCTAGTGACGTCAGGAGTAACGAGGATAGGAGCGGACGTAAAACGTTCTTTTAGAAGATCAAAAGCTCCCTGGGCGGAACCGGACCACTTAAAACACGTCTTGACAGAAGTAAGAGCTGTGAGAGGGGCAGCAACTTGACCGAAATTACGAATGAAACGCCGATAGAAATTAGCGAAACCTAAAAAGCGCTGCAACTCGACACGTGACCTTGGAACGGGCCAATCACTGACAGCTTGGACCTTAGCGGAATCCATCTGAATGCCTTCAGCGGAAATAACGGAACCGAGAAAAGTAACGGAGGAGACATGAAAAGAGCACTTCTCAGCCTTTACGTAGAGACAATTCTCTAAAAGGCGCTGTAGAACACGTCGAACGTGCTGAACATGAATCTCGAGTGACGGAGAAAAAATCAGGATATCGTCAAGATAGACAAAAACAAAAATGTTCAGCATGTCTCTCAGAACATCATTAACTAATGCCTGAAAAACAGCTGGCGCATTGGCGAGACCGAACGGCAGAACCCGGTACTCAAAATGCCCTAACGGAGTGTTAAACGCCGTTTTCCACTCGTCCCCCTCTCTGATGCGCACGAGATGGTAAGCGTTACGAAGGTCCAACTTAGTAAAGCACCTGGCTCCCTGCAGAATCTCGAAGGCTGATGACATAAGGGGGAAGCGGATAACGATTCTTAACCGTTATGTCATTCAGCCCTCGATAATCCACGCAGGGGCGCAGAGTACCGTCCTTCTTCTTAACAAAAAAGAACCCCGCCCGGCCGGAGAAGAAGAAGGCACTATGGTACCGGCGTCAAGAGACACAGATAAATAATCCTCGAGAGCCTTACGTTCGGGAGCCGACAGAGAGTATAGTCTACCTCGAGGAGGAGTGGTCCCCGGAAGGAGATCAATACTACAATCATACGACCGGTGAGGAGGAAGGGAGTTGGCTCGGGACCGACTGAAGACCGTGCGCAGATCATGATATTCCTCCGGCACTCCTGTCAAATCGCCAGGTTCCTCCTGGGAAGTAGGGACAGAAGAAACGGGAGGGATGGCAGACATTAAACACTTCACATGACAAGAAACGTTCCAGGATAGGATAGAATTACTAGACCAATTAATAGAAGGATTATGACATACTAGCCAGGGATGACCCAAAACAACAGGTGTAAACGGTGAACGGAAAATCAAAAAAGAAATAGTCTCACTGTGGTTACCAGATACTGTGAAGGTTAAAGGTAGTGTCTCAAATCTGATACTGGGAAGATGACTACCATCTAAGGCAAACATGGGCGTAGGCTTGTCTAACGGTCTGAAAGGAATGTTATGTTTCCGAACCCATGCTTCGTCCATGAAACAACCCTCAGCCCCAGAGTCAATCAAGGCACTGCATGTAGCACCCGAACCGGTCCAGCGTAGATGGACCGACATAGTAGTACAAGATCTAGATGAAGAGACCAGAGTAGTAGCGCTCACCAGTAGCCCTCCGCTTACTGATGGGCTCTGGCCTCTTACTGGACATGAATTAACAAAATGTCCAGCAACTCCGCAATAGAGGCACAGGCGGTTGGTGATCCTCCGTTCCCTCTCCTTAGTCGAGATGCGAATCCCTCCCAGCTGCATGGGCTCAGTCTCAAAGCCAGAGGAGGGAGATGGTTGCGATGCGGAGCAGGGAAACACCGTTGATGCGAGCTCTCTTCCACGAGCCCGGTGACGAAGATCTACCCATCGTTCTATGCGGATGGCGAGAGCAATCAAAGAGTCCACATCTGAAGGAACCTCCCGGGAGAGAATCTCATCCTTAACCACTGCGTGGAGTCCCTCCAGAAAACGAGCGAGCAGCGCTGGCTCGTTCCACTCACTAGAGGCAGCAAGAGTGCGAAACTCAATAGAATAATCCGTTATGGACCGTTCACCTTGGCATAAGGAAGCCAGGGCCCTAGAAGCCTCCCTACCAAAAACTGAACGGTCAAAAACCCGAATCATCTCCTCTTTAAAGTTCTGGAACTTGTTAGAGCAATCAGCCCTTGCCTCCCAGATAGCTGTGCCCCATTCTCGAGCCCGGCCAGTAAGGAGTGAAATGACGTAAGCAACCCGAGCTCTCTCTCTAGAGTATGTGTTGGGTTGGAGAGAGAACACAATCTCACACTGCGTGAGAAAGGAGCGGCACTCAGTGGGCTGCCCGGAGTAGCAAGGTGGGTTATTAACCCTAGGTTCTGGAGGCTCGGCAGGCCAGGAAGTAACAGGTGGCACGAGACGTAGACTCTGGAACTGTCCAGAGAGGTCGGAAACCTGAGCGGCCAGGTTCTCCACGGCATGGCGAGCAGCAGACAATTCCTGCTCGTGTCTGCCGAGCATGGCTCCTTGGATCTTGACGGCAGTGTAACGAGCGTCTGAAGTCGCTGGGTCCATTACTTGGTCGGTTCCTTCTGTCATGCAGGTGAAAGAGGACCCAAAAGCGACTTAACAGAAACAGAGTTTATTTAAATCCAAAACAGGGAATAACAAAAATCCTCTAGTCTGTAGAGGGGAATAACTAGAGAAGCGGCCACAGACTGCAGGTCGCTTCGGGTAGGCGCAGGCCGTAGTTGATAGAGCCACCTGCTCACACGCAGCATCTGATGAAGGCAAAAAACACGACAGGACAGGGCGAAACGCAATCACAGCATGGTGAATACAATACAAGGAACCGACGGGACAGGAACGGAACACAAAGGAATAAATAGGGACTCTAATCAGGGGAAAGGATCGGGAACAGGTGTGGGAAGACTAAATGATGATTAGGGGAATAGGAACAGCTGGGAGCAGGAACGGAACGATAGAGAGAGGAGAGAGAGGGAGGGGGAGAGAGAGGGATAGAAAAAGGGAACGAACCTAATAAGACCAGCAGGGGGAAACGAACAGAAGGAAAAGCAAAATGACAAGATGATATAAGACAAAACATGACAAAGTCGTGCTATAAATTCACAGACAACACAAAGATTCCTTGATGCCCTTCCAGACTCCCTCTGCCTACCCAAGGACGCCAGAGGACAAAAATCAGTTAACCACCTAACTGAGGATCTCAATTTAACCTTGCGCAATACCCTAGATGCAGTTGCACCCCTAAAAACTAAAAACATTTCTCATAAGAAACTAGCTCCCTGGTACACAGAAAATACCCGAGCTCTGAAGCAAGCTTCCAGAAAATTGGAACGGAAATGTCGCCACACCAAACTGGAAGTCTTCCGACTAGCTTGGAAAGACGGTACCGTGCAGTACCGAAGAGCCCTTACTGCTGCTCGATCATCCTATTTTTCTAACTTAATTGAGGAAAATAAGAACAATCCGAAATTCCTTTTTGATACTGTCGCAAAGCTAACTAAAAAGCAGCATTCCCCAAGAGAGGATGACTTTCACTTTAGCAGTGATAAATTCATGAACTTCTTTGAGGAAAAGATTATGATTATTAGAAAGCAAATTACGGACTCCTCTTTAAACCTACGTATTCCTCCAAACCTCAGTTGTCCTGAGTCTGCACAACTCTGCCAGGTCCTAGGATCAAGAGAGACGCTCAAGTGTTTTAGTACTATATCTCTTGACACAATGATGAAAATAATCATGGCCTCTAAACCTTCAAGCTGCATACTGGACCCTATTCCAACTAAACTACTGAAAGAGCTGCTTCCTGTGCTTGGCCCTCCTATGTTGAACATAATAAACGGCTCTCTATCCACTGGATGTGTACCAAACTCACTAAAAGTGGCAGTAATAAAGCCTCTCTTGAAAAAGCCAAACCTTGACCCAGAAAATATAAAAAACTATCGGCCTATATCGAATCTTCCATTCCTCTCAAAAATTTTAGAGAAGGCTGTTGCGCAGCAACTCACTGCCTTCCTGAAGACAAACAATGTATACGAAATGCTTCAGTCTGGTTTTAGACCCCATCATAGCACTGAGACGGCACTTGTGAAGGTGGTAAATTACATTTTAATGGCATCGGACCGAGGCTCTGCATCTGTCCTCGTGCTCCTAGACCTTAGTGCTGCTTTTGATACCATCGATCACCACATTCTTTTGGAGAGATTGGAAACCCAAATTGGTCTACACGGACATGTTCTGGCCTGGTTTAGATCTTATCTGTCGGAAAGATATCAGGTTGTCTCTGTGAATGGTTTGTCCTCTGACAAATCAACTGTAAATTTCGGTGTTCCTCAAGGCTCCGTTTTAGGACCACTATTGTTTTCACTATACATTTTACCTCTTGGGGATGTTATTCGAAAACATAATGTTAACTTTCACTGCTATGTGGATGACACACAGCTGTACATTTCAATGAAACATGGTGAAGCCCCAAAATTGCCCTCGCTAGAAGCATGTGCTTCAGACATAAGGAAGTGGATGGCTGCAAACTTTCTACTATTAAACTCGTACAAAACAGAGATGCTTGTTCTAGGTCCCAAGAAACAAAGAGATCTTCTGTTGAATCTGACAATTAATCTTAATGGTTGTACAGTCGTCTCAAATAAAACTGTGAAGGACCTCGGCGTTACTCTGGACCCTGATCTCTCTTTTGAAGAACATATCAAGACCATTTCGAGGACAGCTTTTTTCCATCTACGTAATATTGCAAAAATCAGAAACTTTCTGTCCAAAAATGATGCAGAAAAATTAATCCATGCTTTTGTCACTTCTAGGTTAGACTACTGCAATGCTCTACTTTCCGGCTACCCGGATAAAGCACTAAATAAACTTCAGTTAGTGCTAAATACGGCTGCTAGAATCCTGACTAGAACCAAAAAATTTGATCATATTACTCCAGTGCTAGCCTCTCTACACTGGCTTCCTGTCAAAGCAAGGGCTGATTTCAAGGTTTTACTGCTAACCTACAAAGCATTACATGGGCTTGCTCCTACCTATCTCTCTGATTTGGTCCTGCCGTACATACCTACACGTACGCTACGGTCACAAGACGCAGGTCTCCTAATTGTCCCTTTGTATTTCTAAGCAAACAGCTGGAGGCAGGGCTGTCTCCTATAGAGCTCCATTTTTATGGAACGGTCTACCTACCCATGTCAGAGACGCAAACTCGGTCTCAACCTTTAAGTCTTTACTGAAGACTCATCTCTTCAGTGGGTCTTATGATTGAGTGTAGTCTGGCCCAGGAGTGGGAAGGTGAACGGAAAGGCTCTGGAGCAACGGACCGCCCTTGCTGTCTCTGCCTGGCCGGTTCCCCTCTTTCCACTGGGATTCTCTGCCTCTAACCCTATTACAGGGGCTGAATCACTGGCTTACTGGGGCTCTCTCATGCCGTCCCTGCAGGGGGTGCGTCACCTGAGTGGGTTGATTCACTGTTGTGGTCATCCTGTCTGGGTTGGCGCCCCCCGCTTGGGTTGTGCCGTGGCGGAGATCTTTGTGGGCTATACTCAGCCTTGTCTCAGGATGGTAAGTTGGTGGTTGAAGATATCCCTCTAGTGGTGTGGGGGCTGTGCTTTGGCAAAGTGGGTGGGGTTATATCCTTCCTGTTTGGCCCTGTCCGGGGGTGTCCTCGGATGGGGCCACAGTGTCTCCTAACCCCTCCTGTCTCAGCCTCCAGTATTTATGCTGCAGTAGTTTGTGTCGGGGGGCTAGGTTCAGTTTGTTATATCTGGAGTACTTCCCCTGTCCTATTCGTTGTCCTGTGTGAATCTAAGTGTGTGTTCTCTAATTCTCTCCTTCTTTCTTTCTCTCTCTCGGAGGACCTGAGCCCTAGGACCATGCCCCAGGACTACCTGACATGATGACTCCTTGCTGTCCCCAGTCCACCTGGCCATGCTGCTGCTCCAGTTTCAACTGTTCTGCCTTACTATTATTCGACCATGCTGGTAATTTATGAACATTTGAACATCTTGGCCATGTTCTGTTATAATCTCCACCCGGCACAGCCAGAAGAGGACTGGCCACCCCACATATGCTCTCTCTAATTCTCTCTTTCTTTCTCTCTCTCGGAGGACCTGAGCCCTAGGACCGTGCCCCAGGACTACCTGACATGATGACTCCTTGCTGTCCCCAGTCCACCTGACTGTGCTGCTGCTCCAGTTTCAACTGTTCTGCCTTATTATTATTCGACCATGCTGGTCATTTATGAACATTTGAACATCTTGGCCATGTTCTGTTATAATCTCCACCCGGCACAGCCAGAAGAGGACTGGCCACCCCACATAGCCTGGTTCCTCTCTAGGTTTCTTCCTAGGTTTTGGCCTTTCTAGGGAGTTTTTCCTAGCCACCGTGCTTCTACACCTGCATTGCTTGCTGTTTGGGGTTTTAGGCTGGGTTTCTGTACTGCACTTTGAGATATCAGCTGATGTACGAAGGGCTATATAAATAAAATTCGAATTTGAATTTGAATTGAAGCTGTAGAATCTATGCCAAGGTGCATTGAAGCTGTAGAATCTATTCCACGGTGCATTGAAGCTGTAGAATCTATGCCAAGGTGCATTGAAGCTGTAGAATCTATGCCAAGGTGCATTGAAGCTGTAGAATCTATGCCAAGGTGCATTGAAGCTGTAGAATCTATGCCACGGTGCATTGAAGCTGTAGAATCTATGCCACGGTGCATTGAAGCTGTAGAATCTATGCCAAGGTGCATTGAAGCTGTAGAATCTATGCCACGGTGCATTGAAGCTGTATAATCTATGCCACAGTGCATTGAAGCTGTAGAATCTATGCCAAGGTGCATTGAAGCTGTAAAATCTATGCCCAGGTGCATTGAAGCTGTTCTGACTCGTGGTGGCCCAACTCCCTATTATGACCCTCTACAGTATGTCAGGGTTTCCTTTATTTTGGCAGTTACCCGTAGTGAGCCTATATGTCACGGACAGGATCTGAAGCCTGGTCCTCCACATGAGATAGCAACATCTTGACCGTTAGATCAAGAGGAAATTATCTTTTGGGCCAAGGGCTGACACTGATTTTGAAGTCACAGGCAGGGCTACCTCATCACGAGAACATGAGCAGCCATGTACCCGACTCATGTCCTCTACATATATATATATATATCCAATGGATAAGCTGACAACATCAGCATGTCTATTCGAACAGATCAGCCTTCATCACGTTGTGAAGAAAATCCATGGTGGCCTTTACATATCTTTTAACTATAAGGATGTTTTTTTAAATTTACCTCCATTGTCCTCAAACACAAGTTGAATCTCCTGTGTTCCTCAATTTGCTACTCAATTCATGCACTGTGGTTGGAGAGCGAGATAGCAGCAGTGCTTTCCCCTTGGTCTTACATCTCCCAGGAAGTCTGTGGAATTCCTAGAAGCCGAACAGTGTAGTTAGGTACTAATGTTACATTGTTCCATGATCTAAATGTTGACAGGATTAAAAGTAAACTATGATGAATTAGAAAATAGTGATTGGGAGCATCTATATTTGATTTAAACATTAAATAATTGATCATAATGAGACAATACAGCAGCTATGTTTCATATCCTTGTTAAAAGTGTGAGCTAATGGTTTGTTAAAGGCCCAGTGCAGTCAAAAACATGATTTTCCATATTTTATATATATTTCCACACTATGTGGTTAGAAAAATACTGTGAAATTGTGAAAATTGTGAGAATTTTAGACCTGTTTTGGTGGGATGGTGTTTTGGCCTACCTGGTGACATCAGCTGGTGTACCTTCCAAAAAAACGAAATGTAAAATCTACATGGCTAGCTAGCTAGCGAATTAGCCTGTTTGTCCCATTGACTTAGGATAGGTTTCACTTAGCATGCTAATCGATTGGCATGCACCACAGATATTTTAGAGAATCAAACATGACTAACTGAACACAGTATGTATTTATTAACGTATCATAATCAAATATTGTAGTGCACAAACATTTAAAACGTGAATGGCCAACATTCTCACTCCAAAACAGGAGTTGATTTTCTCACTTGAGCTCAAAAACGGTTGTGATGTTTTACAAAATATTTTTGAATGGCAGACTGATCACATGACCAATATATGCGCTCTGATTGGACGATTCCTAAAAATGGCCCCCTAGGTAGCCCTGCCCATCAAAATAACACAGATTATTTTAAAAATGTATGATTTTTTTCCCCAGCAGCATTGCCCCAAATATTGCCAATGGTATCATGGCCTAGGCGTAGTATCATAGAAGCATGTCACATTTCTCTGTCCCAATATTGGATATACGAGTTTATTGTCACAGTCTAATGCTTTGGAGGACTTTGTTCAGACCATTGTTGTAATCTGTCAAAGATTGAGGATAAATGATCCATTATTCCTTGTTTTTCCAAATCACTATTCTTCACAGGGCTGTCAATAATATGTCCTTTCCTCCTTCAAACACCATGTCCCCACTGTAGATCAGTGGTAAGCCTGGATGGACTGAATGCTCTGTTCTCCTCATTCCATTCATTCTGTGCTTATTTGTAATGCATGTCATTGACCCCAGCTCATGTGTCTCCTATGCGTTCTTGAGCCTGATCTTCTCTCCTGATGCGTGGACATGTTGCTGATCTTCTCTCCTGATGCGTGGACATGTTGCTGATCTTCTCTCCTGATGCGTGGACATGTTGCTGATCTTCTCTCCTGATGCGTGGACATGTTGCTGATCTTCTCTCCTGATGCGTGGACATGTTGCTGATCTTCTCTCCTGATGCGTGGACATGTTGCTGATCTTCTCTCCTGATGCGTGGACATGTTGCTGATCTTCTCTCCTGATGCGTGGACATGTTGCTGATCTTCTCTCCTGATGCGTGGACATGTTGCTGATCTTCTCTCCTGATGCGTGGACATGTTGCTGATCTTCTCTCCTGATGCGTGGACATGTTGCTGATCTTCTCCTGATGCGTGGACATGTTGCTGATCTTCTCTCCTGATGCATGCGCTTGATCCTGGTCCTTATCCCTGGAGTCTACGTTTGCCCCTTGTGTACGGCTGTTTGCAGAAAGGCTTCAGCTCAAACGCAAACCACATCATGTATAATGTAATGTAAACTGTACATTTACATACAACACAGAGTGGGGCTTGTAGAGTTTTCAGGAAGGAAGGCACGAAATATACATAACATTGTGGTCCTATGTAGCTCAGTTAATAGAGCAATGGTGCTTGCAATGCCAAAGACAGTCGGTTCGATTCCCTGTACCACCAGTGTGTACAATCTAAGCAAGCTTGACTGAAGGTAGCTTTGGATAAAAGTGTCAGCTAAATGACATATATTATTGGGCCTGTGTTTGTTTTGGGGGGTGAGGGGTTGTCAGTCAACTTCTACTGCCATTTTGCACCAGCACACTAAGATGAAGAAGATATGGGAATAGTTAAGTTTATTAATTTAACTATTTTACAAAACAAGCACAAATAAAACTTGAAAAAGCCATACATTCACATGAGTAAAATCATCGAGGATAACACGCAATAAAGTCTGGGACTAATTTCCATTGTCGGCAACCTTCTCACCCAGAGCCTCTGTTGCACACATGTTTTTCTATATGACGTTTCAGGAGTTTTCCTCTCATTCCCAGCATAAGGCGCTCGTTGAATCAGGCGCGGCTGGGAATTGTATAGACAGGTCATTCGCCCATAGTTTAGGGACCCCCATTGTTCCAGTGGCTGTGCCCTTCCCTGTTCACGCCTTAGACAGTTGACAATATGGCCAGGGTTGATTAGGGAGGCCACCGCTCCTCTGGGCATGGTGACGCAGGGGGGGGTCACAAGAAGAGAATCAGTCTCTTCCTCACTGACTCTCCTGCATTTCCAGTGGTGCTAGACCTACTCTGGTTAGCCTGTCATGACCCCAGTTTCCCCTGTTCCATGGCAACGGAGTGCTCGGGGAGGTGTTTAGGGGTTTCGGTCGTGTTACTACGGTGGAAAGTCCAGACCAGGTCTCCACGGTGCGCATTCCCCCCCGAATATGCCGATTTGGCTCTCGCCTTCTCCAAAAAGAAGGCGACTCAATTACCACCCCATCGACGGGGGGATTGTGCGATAAATTTCCTGGTAGACGCCGCACTTCCCAGGAGTCACGTGTTTCCCCTGCCACAGGCAGAGACAGCGGCTGTGGAAACACATGTCTCCAAATCCCTGCGTCAGGGGCACATTCGGTCCCCTACTTCACCCGCCTCCTCGAGTTTCTTTTTGTGAAGAAGAAGGAGGGAGGTATGCCGTGTATTGACTATCGAGGCCTAAACCAGATCACTGTGAGGTACAGTTACCAGCTACCTCTCATAGCCACAGCGATTGAGTCAATGCACTGGGCGCGCTTCTTTACCAATCTAGATCTCAGGAGCGCTTACAACCTGGTGGGTATCCGGGAGGGAGACGAGTGGAAGATGGCGTTCAGTACTACCTCAGGGCACTATGAGTACCTCGTCATGCCGTACGGGTTGATTAATGCTCCATCAGTCTTCCAAGCCTTTGTAGACAAGATTTTCAGGGACCTGCACGGGCAGGGTGTAGTGGTGTATATAGATGACATTCTGATATACTCCGTTGCACGCTCCGAGCATGTGTCTCTGGTGCGCAGGGTGCTTGGTCAACTGTTGGAGCATGACCTGTACGTCAAAGCTGAGAAATGCCCCCCTACTCACAAGGCAGGCAATACGCTCGACCTCATCTTTACTAGATGCTGTTCTTCCACTAACCTCATTGCAACTCCCCTCCAAGTCTCCGACCACTACCTTGTATCCTTTTCCCTCTCGCTCTCATCCAACACTTCCCACACTGCCCCTACTCGGATGGTATCGCGCCGTCCCAACCTTCGCTCTCTCTCCCCCGCTACTCTCTCCTCTTCCATCCTATCATCTCTTCCCTCTGCTCAAACCTTCTCCAACCTATCTCCTGATTCTGCCTCCTCAACCCTCCTCTCCTCCCTTTCTGCATCCTTTGACTCTCTATGTCCCCTATCTTCCAGGCCGGCTCGGTCCTCCCCTCCCGCTCCGTGGCTTGACGACTCAATGCGAGCTCACAGAACAGGGCTCCGGAAGGCCGAGCGGAAATGGAGGAAAACTCGCCTCCCTGCGGACCTGGCATCCTTTCACTCCCTCCTCTCTACATTTTCCTCCTCTGTCTCTGCTGCTAAAGCCACTTTCTACCACTCTAAATTCCAAGCATCTGCCTCTAACCCTAGGAAGCTCTTTGCCACATTCTCCTCCCTCCTGAATCCTCCTCCCCTCCCCCCTCCTCCCTCTCTGCAGATGACTTCGTCAACCATTTTGAAAAGAAGATCGACGACATCCGATCCTCGTTTGCTAAGTCAAACAACACCGCTGGTTCTGCTCACACTGCCCTACCCTGTGCTCTGACCTCTTTCTCCCTCTCTCTCCAGATGAAATCTCGCGTCTTGTGACGGCCGGCCGCCCAACAACCTGCCCGCTCGACCCTATCCCCTCCTCTCTTCTCCAGACCATTTCCGGAGACCTTCTCCCTTACCTCACCTCGCTCATCAACTTATCCCTGACCGCTGGCTACGTCCCTTCCGTCTTCAAGAGAGCGAGAGTTGCACCCCTTCTGAAAAAACCTACACTCGATCCCTCCGATGTCAACAACTACAGACCAGTATCCCTTCTTTCTTTTCTCTCCAAAACTCTTGAACGTGCCGTCCTTGGTCAGCTCTCCCGCTATCTCTCTCAGAATGACCTTCTTGATCCAAATCAGTCAGGTTTCAAGACTAGTCATTCAACTGAGACTGCTCTTCTCTGTATCACGGAGGCGCTCCGCACCGCTAAAGCTAACTCTCTCTCCTCTGCTCTCATCCTTCTAGACCTATCGGCTGCCTTCGATACTGTGAACCATCAGATCCTCCTCTCCACCCTCTCCGAGTTGGGCATCTCCGGCGCGGCCCACGCTTGGATTGCGTCCTACCTGACAGGTCGCTCCTACCAGGTGGCGTGGCGAGAATCTGTCTCCTCACCACGCGCTCTCACCACTGGTGTCCCCCAGGGCTCTGTTCTAGGCCCTCTCCTATTCTCGCTATACACCAAGTCACTTGGCTCTGTCATAACCTCACATGGTCTCTCCTATCATTGCTATGCAGACGACACACAATTAATATTCTCCTTTCCCCCTTCTGATGACCAGGTGGCGAATCGCATCTCTGCATGTCTGGCAGACATATCAGTGTGGATGACGGATCACCACCTCAAGCTGAACTTCGGCAAGACGGAGCTGCTCTTCCTCCCGGGGAAGGACTGCCCGTTCCATGATCTCGCCATCACGGTTGACAACTCCATTGTGTCCTCCTCCCAGAGCGCTAAGAACCTTGGCGTGATCCTGGACAACAAACTGTCGTTCTCAACTAACATCAAGGCGGTGGCCCGTTCCTGTAGGTTCATGCTCTACAACATCCGCAGAGTACGACCCTGCCTCACACAGGAAGCGGCGCAGGTCCTAATCCAGGCACTTGTCATCTCCCGTCTGGATTACTGCAACTCGCTGTTGGCTGGGCTCCCTGCCTGTGCCATTAAACCCCTACAACTCATCCAGAACGCCGCAGCCCGTCTAGTGTTCAACCTTCCCAAGTTCTCTCACGTCACCCCGCTCCTCCGCTCTCTCCACTGGCTTCCAGTTGAAGCTCGCATCCGCTACAAGACCATGGTGCTTGCCTACGGAGCTGTGAGGGGAACGGCACCTCAGTACCTCCAGGCTCTGATCAGGCCCTACACCCAAATAAGGGCACTGCGTTCATCCACCTCTGGCCTGCTCGCCTCCCTACCACTGAGGAAGTACAGTTCCCGCTCAGCTCAGTCAAAACTGTTCGCTGCTCTGGCTCCCCAATGGTGGAACAAACTCCCTCACGACGCCAGGACAGCGGAGTCAATCACCACCTTCCGGAGACACCTGAAACCCCACCTCTTTAAGGAATACCTAGGATAGGATAAAGTAATCCTTCTCACCCCCTCCCCCCTTAAAATATTTAGATGCACTATTGTAAAGTGGTTGTTCCACTGGATGTCATAAGGTGAATGCACCAATTTGTAAGTCGCTCTGGATAAGAGCGTCTGCTAAATGACTTAAATGTAAAATGTAAATGCCAACAGTCCGTGTCCTTCCTAGGGTACTGCATTTCCACCTCAGGGGTTTTGGTCAGGTAGCGGCTCCCATTACCTCACTGCTGAAGGGGGGGACAGGTACGTTTGCAGTGGTCGGCTGACACGGACAGGGCTTTTGGTCACCTGAGGGCCCTGTTTACCTCGGCTCCCATGCTGGCCCATCCGGATCCCTCTTTGTCATTCATAGTGTAGGTGGACGAGTCCGAGGCTGGGATAGGAGCCGTGCTCTCTCAGCGCCACCGAAGCTATGACGTGGGGGACCGGGAGCTGTTGGCTATCGTCAAGGCTTTGAAGGCGTGGAGACATTGGCTTGAGAGGGCTAAACACCCTTTTCTCATCTGGACTGACCACCGCAATCTGGAGTACATCCGGGCAGCGAGGAGACTGAACCCTCGCCAGGCAAGGTGGGCCATGTTTTTCACCCGTTTTGTTTTCATTCTTTCTTACAGACCAGGTTCCCAGAACGTGAAGGCAGATGCACTGTCCCGGCTGTACGACACAGTGGAGCGGCCCAGGGATCCCACCCCATACTCCCAGCCTCCTGCCTGGTGGCTCCTGCCTGGTGGCCCCGGTAGTGTGGGAGCTGGACGCGGACATTGAGCAGGCGCTACGTGCAGAGCCCACTCCCCTCCAGTGTCCCCCTGGGCGTCTGTATGTTCTGTGACCGACTGTCTGTGACCGGCTGTCCGTGACCGACTGTCCGTGACCGACTGTCCGTGACCGGCTGTCCGTGACCGGCTGATCTATTGGGCCCACAACAACAACAACAACAACAAACAACATACATTTAATTACCGCACACTTGAATATTTAATTAAATTGTTACATTTGGGAATTTCAAAATAATACTTTAATAGATTGAACTGGCTTCTTACTAAGGAGCTGCTGCCATTCTTTCAAGTCTGTTTTGGACATCGATGATCTCTTGAACCACACGACCACTGCTCTGATTCAATGGAAGTAATTTAGTAGATTTTCTGCGCTGCCAGATTCAGTGTGCACAAAGCATCCTATTTTTAGGATTGTGCAGCCTCTTGATGGCAACATTCATATTGCCAGCATTATCAATTGTCACAGCTACAATCTTGCTCTGCTCTATCTCAAACTCTTCCAGAATGTCTGAGATCTCCTCTGCAACTACTTCGCCAGTTTGCAATTTGTACACTGACATTCTGTTGTACACTGTCCTGGTGTAGAGGACCTTTGTTCTACACTGTCCTGGTGTAGAGGTCCTTCTGTTGTACACTGCCCTGGTGTAGAGGACCTTCTGTTGTACACTGTCCTGGTGTAGAGGTCCTTCTGTTGTACACTGTCCTGGTGTAGAGGACCTTCTGTTGTACACTGTCCTGGTGTGGAGGAGCTTCTGTTGTACACTGTCCTGGTGTGGAGGAGCTTCTGTTGTACACTGTCCTGGTGTGGAGGTCCTTCTGTTGTACACTGTCCTGGTGTAGAGGTCCTTCTGTTGTACACTGCCCTGGTGTAGAGGTCCTTCTGTTGTACACTGCCCTGGTGTAGAGGACCTTCTGTTGTACACTGTCCTGGTGTAGAGGTCCTTCTGTTGTACACTGTCCTGGTGTAGAGGACCTTCTGTTGTACACTGTCCTGGTGTGGAGGAGCTTCTGTTGTACACTGTCCTGGTGTGGAGGAGCTTCTGTTGTACACTGTCCTGGTGTGGAGGACCTTCTGTTGTACACTGTCCTGGTGTGGAGGACCTTCTGTTGTACACTGCCCTGGTGTGGAGGAGCTTCTGTTGTACACTGTCCTGGTGTGGAGGAGCTTCTGTTGTACACTGCCCTGGTGTGGAGGAGCTTCTGTTGTACACTGTCCTGGTGTGGAGGAGCTTCTGTTATACACTGTCCTGGTGTGGAGGAGCTTCTGTTGTACACTGTCCTGGTGTGGAGGAGCTTCTGTTGTACACTGCCCTGGTGTGGAGGAGCTTCTGTTGTACACTGCCCTGGTGTAGAGGACCTTCTGTTGTACACTGCCCTGGTGTGGAGGAGCTTCTGTTGTACACTGCCCTGGTGTAGAGGTCCTTCTGTTCTACACTGCCCTGGCTTGTGTAGAGTACTGAAACAGTGAGATAGTGGTCTGACAGTGATGATGTCTGATGTGATGGCCAGCTTTGGCACGTCCTTCAGCTCAATGATCACATTGCCCCAGGTAGGAATGAATGTGTCACTGAGGTAACTCCTGGAGGGAGGGGTGTATTTGGGGTTGAGGGCCTTGCTCATTTCTCTACAGTAAACATTTTTTTCATGTGTTGAATTATCATTATTGAATTATTGTTGTGTTGTTGTGTATTGAATTGTGGAGTGATGAGACTAAACATTCAGTCCTTTTATATGACTTTATATTAAAAAGTATTACTACTCAATATATACTGACAGACTGTTACCTAAAGCCCTTGGACTCCACTGTTGCAAAGGGGTGTAGGCCTTTCACTATGAACTTGGTCACGGCTAGGTGGCACTCATTCCCCCTCTCCTCAGTCATCCTCCCACCAGCTGCCAGCGTGAAGGGGCTTTGGGCTCGTCTTTGGCTTGGACCAGTGGTATTAGAGGGAGGAGTGGGTTGGTTCATTGTAGATGAAACTTCTGAATTTCTGAACGCACCCATTGCTAAACAATCAGCTGGCTAATGGTTCCGTTTGATCATGAACCCATGTTCACATAATCTAGTTAACTCTGTGTGTGTGGGGGCTCTAGGCTGCTAGCATACATAGCTAACGTAGATCAGATAACGAGAGATGAACTACGAGCTGTACATGATGCACTTTCCATAGATGTTTGGACAGACTGCTCGTGTTTTCCGCCCTTACAAGCAAAATGTCTTGTTGCACTTGTGGTAACGAGCGTTGTCAGCATGGACTCTGGTGAGGTGTAATCACACTTTTGAACATTTAGTTCTCTCCGCCATCGTCACTAATTAAGAGCAGGGTCCTTGTGTGTGTGTGTGTGTGTGTGTGTGTGTGTGTGTGTGTGTGTGTGTGTGTGTGTGTGTGTGTGTGTGTGTGTGTGTGTGTGTGTGTGTGTGTGTGTGTGTGTGTGTGTGTGTGTGTGTGTGTGTGTGTGTGTGTGTGTGTGTGTGTGTGTGTGTGTGTGTGTGTGTGTGTGTGTGCGTTGTGCGTGCGTTGTGTGTGAGATAAAAGCTCCATGCCAGAGAGATCTCTTCTTGATTGGGAATAGCGAAAATGTATCATAGACGAATGTCTTCATCTTATTGCAAATTAGAAACGTTTGGTGAGATAAAATGTACAGGACAACGTTTATGTAGCAATAATAAATAGGAAATATATTTTCTTAACTTCTCCAGTACCAAAGGAGAACCGATAACGTCGGAGCTTATCGATACTACGGTCTTTCATAATTTAGACCCCGGGCCCGTTTAATACCGGGTTTCGGTACCCATCCCTAATCAGCTAGCTATTATAGTATACTGCTTTTTAAGTGGCTTATCTGATGGCATGATACTATATGAGAGCCCAGGTTGGTTACATAGACAGACACTGTGGTTTATGGCAGGTTGGGTACATAGACAGACACACCTACACCACCCGAAGTCACAGGAAGGCCATCACAGATCATCAAGGACAACAACCACCCAAGCCACTGCCTGTTCACCCCGCTATCATCCAGAAGGCGAGTTCAGTACAGGTGCATCAAAGCAGGGGCCGAGAGACTGAAAAACAGCTTCTATCTCAAAGCCATCAGACTGTTAAACAGCCACCACTAACATTGAGTGGCTGCTGCCAACACACTGACTCAACTCCAGCCACTTTAATAATGGGAATTGATGGAAATTGATGTAAAATATATCACTAGCCAATTTAAACAATGCTACTTAATATAATGTTTACATACCCTAAATTACTCATCTCATATGTATATGTATATATTGTACTCTATATCATCTACTGCATCTTTATGTAATACATGTATCACTAGCCACTTTAAACTATGCCACTTTGTTTACATACCCTACATTACTCATCTCATATGTATGTACTGTACTCAATATCATCTACTGCATCTTGCCTATGGTGTTCTGTACCATCACTCATTCATATATCTTTATGTACATATTCTTTATCCCTTTACACTTGTGTGTATAAGGTAGTAGTTTTGGAATTGTTAGGTTAGATTACTCGTTGGTTATTACTGCATTGTTCGAATTAGAAGCACAAGCATTTCGCTACACTCGCATTAACATCTGCTAAAACGTGTATGTGAAAAATAAATTTGATTTGATTTCGTTTATGACAGGTTGGGTACATAGACAGACACTGTGGTTTATGACAGGTTGGGTACATAGACAGACACTGTGGTTTATGACAGGTTGGGTACATAGACAGACACTGTGGTTTATGACAGGTTGGGTACATAGACAGACAATGTGGTTTATGACAGGTTGGGTACATAGACAGACACTGTGGTTTATGACAGGTTGGGTACATAGACTGTCATGTTTTGTCATATATTGTCATGTCTTGTCCTTGTGCTTCCCCTTCTGTTCGTTTCCCCCTGCTGGTCTTATTAGGTTCTTTCCCTCTTTCTATCCCTCTCTCTCCCCCTCCCTCTCTCCCTCTCTCTATCATTCCATTCCTGCTCCCAGCTGTTCCTCATTCTCCTAACTACCTCATTTACTCTTTCACACCTGTCCCCTATTTTGCCCTCTGATTAGAGTCCCTATTTCTCCCTCTGTTTTCCGCTTCTGTCCTTGTCGGATCATTGTTTGATGTGTGCTGTGCTGTGTTCTTGTTCCGTCGTGTTTTTGCCTTCTTCAGATGCTGCGTGTGAGCAGGTGTCTATGTCAGCTACGGCCTGTGCCTTCCCGAAGCGACCTGCAGTCTGTGGTCGCGTCTCCAGTCGTTCCTCTCTACTGACGAGAGGATTTCAGTTTTCCTGTTTGTATTTTCCTGAGATAATTTCCAGGATTATCGTTTTTGTTAAAGACTGGAATAAAGACTCTGTTTCTGTTAAGTCGCTTTTGGGTCCTCATTCACCAGCATAACAGAATGATCCGACCGAGAATGGACCCAGCGACTACGGATTCTCTCTACTCTACTGTCGAGTTCCAGGGAGCAATGCTCGGCAGACACGAGCAGGAATTGTCTGCTGCTCGTCATGCCG
Organism: Oncorhynchus gorbuscha; assembly: GCF_021184085.1. Lineage (NCBI taxonomy): Eukaryota > Metazoa > Chordata > Actinopteri > Salmoniformes > Salmonidae > Oncorhynchus > Oncorhynchus gorbuscha. Next base: position 262,345 of record NC_060176.1, on the reverse strand, counting down.
TTGAGACCCTGGCCGCTCAGGTCTCCGACCTCTCAGGACAGTTTCAGAGTCTTCGTCTCGTGCCACCAGCTACTTCCTGGTCTTCCGAGTCTCCGGAACCTAGGGTTAATAACCCACCATGTTACTCTGGGCAGCCCACTGAGTGCCGCTCCTTTCTCACCCAGTGTGATATTGTGTTCTCTCTCCAGCCCAACACATACTCAAGAGAGAGAGCTCGGATCGCCTACGTCATATCACTCCTTACTGGTCGGGCTCGGGAGTGGGGCACAGCTATCTGGGAGGCAAGGGCTGAGTGTACTAACGATTATCTGAACTTTAAAGAGGAGATGATACGGGTTTTTGATCGTTCTGTTTTTGGGAAAGAAGCTTCCTGGTCCCTGTCTTCCCTATGTCAAGGTAATCGATCCATAACGGATTACTCTATAGAGTTTCGCACTCTTGCTGCCTCCAGTAACTGGAACGAGCAGGCGTTGCTCGCTCGTTTTCTGGAGGGACTCCACGCTAAGGTTAAGGATGAGATTCTCTCCCGGAGGTTCCATCCAGCGTGGATTCTTTGATTGAACTCGCTATTCGCATTGAACGACGGGTAGATCTTCGTCACCGAGCTCATAGAAGAGAGCTCGCGTTAACTGTGTCCCCCTCTCCCCGACACTACCATCTTTCCCCACTGACTCAGGTGTTGAGCCCATGCAGCTGGGGGTATTCGCATCTCGACTAAGGAGAGGGAACGGAGAATCACCAACCGCCTCTGTCTCTATTGCGGTTCCGCTGGTCATTTTGTCATTTCATGTCCAGTTAAAGGCCAGAGCTCATCAGTAAGCGGAGGGCGACTGATAAGCGCTACTACACTGTCCTCTCCGTCAAGTACCTGTACTACCTTGCCGGTCCATCTACGCTGGACCGGATCGGCAGCTTCCTGCAGTGCATTAATAGACTCTGGGGCGGAGGGCTGTTTTATGGACGAAGCCTGGGCTCGGGAACATGACATTCCTCTCAGACAGTTAGGGAGCCCACGGTCATGTTCGCCTTGGATGGTAGTCCTCTCCCCAGTATATTATGTGAAACACTACCTTTAACCCTCACAGTATCTGGTAACCATAGTGAGACCATTTCTTTTTTGATTTTTTGTTCACCTTTTACACCTGTTGTTTTGGGTCATCCCTGGCTAGTGTGTCATAATCCTTCTTTTGATTGGTCTAGTAATTCTATCCTTTCCTGGAACGTTTCTTGTCATGTGAAATGTTTAATGTCTGCTATTCCTCCTGTTTCTTCTGCTCCCTCTTCACAGGAGGAACCTGGTGATTTGACAGGAGTGCCGGAGGAATATCATGATCTGCGCACGGTCTTCAGTCGGTCCAGAGCCAACTCCCTTCCTCCTCACCGGTCGTATGATTGTTGTACTGATCTCCTCAAGAAGCGTTTTGCATCCGCTCCTGTCCTTGTTGCACCTGACGTCACTAAACAGTTCATTGTCGAGGTAGACGCGTCGGGGGTGGGCGTGGGAGCCATTCTGTCCCAGCGCTCCCATACTGACGATGGGGTCCACCCTTGCGCGTATTTTCTCATCGCCTGTCGCCGTCGGAACGTAACTATGATGTGGCTAACCGCGAACTGCTCGCCATCCGTTTAGCCTTAGGCGAATGGCGACAGTGGTTGGAGGGGGCGACCGTCCCTTTGTCGTTTGGACTGACCAAAAGAACCTTGAGTACATCCGTTCTGCCAAACGACTCAATGCGCGTCAAGCTCGTTGGGCGTTGTTTTTCGCTCGTTTCGAGTTCGTGATTTCTTATCGCCCGGGTACTAAGAACACCAAGCCTCATGCTTTATCCCGTCTCTTCAGTTCTTCTGTAGCGTCTACCGATCCCGAGGGGATTCTCCCTGAGGGGCGTGTTGTCGGGTTGAATGTCTGGGGAATTGAGAGACAGGTCAAGCAAGCACTCACTCACACTCCGTCGCCGCGCGCTTGTCCTAGTAACCTTCTTTTCGTTCCTGTCTCTACTCATCTGGCTGTTCTTCAGTGGGCTCACTCTGCCAAGTTAGCTGGCCACCCCGGCGTTCGGGGTACGCTTGCTTCTATCCGCCAGCGGTTTTGGTGGCCTACTCAGGAGCGTGACACGCGCCGTTTCGTGGCTGCTTGCACTTCTGTGGACTGTCTCGTCCGTGGCCCCAGAATAAGTCCGGTAATTTTTTTTGTCTGGTCTTGCTTCTGTCTTCTGTGCCTCTCTCCTCCTGGTCTTGCTGGGTCTCTGATTGTCCAGTTCTCTCCGTGTCCAGCCACCGGTCCTGAGAGGAGTTGGGTTCTTTCTCTGCTCGTTTGTTGATCTATGCCCGTTGTGTTCTTGTTCTGTCATGTTTTGTCATATATTGTGTCTTGTCCTTTGCTGTTCGTTTCCCCTCTTCAGATGTTCCGTTCCTGCTCCCAGCTGTTCCTCATTCTCCTAACTACCTCATTTACTCTTTCACACCTGCTATTTTGGATTGTCCCTATTTCTCCCTCTGTTTTCCGCTTCTGTCCTTGTCGGATCATTGTTTGATGTGTGCTGTGCTGTGTTCTTGTTCCGTCGTGTTTTTGCCTTCTTCAGACGGCCTGTGCCTTCCCAAAGCGACCTGCAGTCTGTGGTCGCGTCTCCAGTCGTTCCTCTCTACTGACGAGAGGATTTCAGTTTTCCTGTTTGTATTTTCCTGAGATAATTTCCAGGATTATCGTTTTTGTTAAAGACTGGAATAAAGACTCTGTTTCTGTTAAGTCGCTTTTGGGTCCTCATTCACCAGCATAACATACAGGTTGGGTACATAGACACTGTGGTTTATGACAGGTTGGGTACATAGACAGACACTGTGGTTTATGACAGGTTGGGTACATAGACAGACACGGTGGTTTATGACAGGTTGGGTACATAGACAGACACTGTGGTTTATGACAGGTTGGGTACATAGACAGACACTGTGGTTTATGACAGGTTGGGTACATACACAGACACTGTGGTTTATGACAGGTTGGGTACATAGACAGACACTGTGGCTTATGACAGGTTGGGTACATAGACAGACACTGTGGTTTTTGACAGGTTGGGTACATAGACAGACACTGTGGTTTATGACAGGTTGGGTACATAGACACTGTGGTTTATGACAGGTTGGGTTCATAGCCACTGTGGTTTATGACAGGTTGGGTACATAGACAGACACTGTGGTTTATGACAGGTTGGGTACATAGACAGACACTGTGGTTTATGACAGGTTGGGTACATAGACAGACACTGTGGTTTATGACAGGTTGGGTACATAGACAGACACTGTGGTTTATGACAGGTTGGGTACATAGACAGACACTGTGGTTTATGACAGGTTGGGTACATAGACAGACACTGTGGTTTATGACAGGTTGGGTACATAGACAGACACTGTGGTTTATGACAGGTTGGGTACATAGACAGACACTGTGGTTTATGACAGGTTGGGTACATAGACAGACACTGTGGTTTATGACAGGTTGGGTACATAGACAGACACTGTGGTTTATGACAGGTTGGGTACATAGACAGACACTGTGGTTTATGACAGGTTGGGTACATAGACTCTTGCCTAAGGTTCCATGTGATGTTTGATAACTAGAGTCAAGATCAGGATGAGGCCCTTTACAGAACACAGTAGATTGGTGGGAAGACTAACGCACCCATTGGTGGGTTGACTGGCCCATCAATCACACTACCAACAGTGAATTAACTGTTTACCAAACAATCTTCAATCCAAGCACTCTGTGTCAAATCCAGGCCCTGGTTGGCTTCAATTGTCAGCTAGCAGAAGGGTGCCCTGCAGGGCAGTTGATTGGCCGCTAGCAGAAGGGTGCCCTGCAGGGCAGTTGATTGGCCGCTAGCAGAAGGGGCAGTTGATTGGCCACTAGCAGAAGGGGCAGTTGATTGGCCGCTAGCAGAAGGGGCAGTTGATTGGCCGCTAGCAGAAGGGGCAGTTGATTGGCCGCTAGCAGAAGGGGCAGTTGATTGGCCGCTAGCAGAAGGGGCAGTTGATTGGCCGCTAGCAGAAGGGGCAGTTGATTGGCCGCTAGCAGAAGGGGCAGTTGATTGGCCGCTAGCAGAAGGGGCGGTTGATTGGCCGCTAGCAGAAGGGGCGGTTGATTGGCCGCTAGCCTAACTATAGATACCGTTAGCGGCGGTGCTATTAGCTGCTGGCAGTAAGAGGTTGCTGAAGCTGCAGTGGTATTTGGAATGTGGGGCACCAGTCATTCATTTAATGAATTCAGTTAATTAGCCCAACGACCACTGCCAAATAAATGTAATCAAATATCCGGGGACCTGGGCAGACCAGGGGTTGCGAATAGCACTAACCTCATCCCCAATCAGGCCCAATTAAACAGAAAATTGAATCTTTTCAACTGTAATGGGCCATTCCCGCTCCAAAGGTGGTTCTCTGCCATCTGAGAAAGAAACATAAATGTATAAGTCTATTTGCATGAGGGCACATTTCTAAAAAGCCAACGTCACTCTGAAGTGTGGAATAAGGTCATGTGTCACTTTTTTCCCCCAAACGTAGGAAGAGCAGTGCATCAAAGTTGTCGTGACATGAGTCACTATTTCCCCAGACATTCACTCTGCCCGAGTGGAAAAAGAGATCATTAGAGGTTTTCAGTCTGCTTGAGATGCCATATAAGTAAATCATAATTTATTTATCCACATGTGGTGTCTTTCAGAGGCTAATTAATTTGGATACAAACAAATGCTATTCAGTTTCACGAGTGGTAATTCCTCTGTAAACAACCATTTTTTTCTCAGTAACTGGAAATGCATTAAACAATTATCTTAAAATGTTGTTTTACCCTGAACCCATTAGTAGTTTCCACAAAGTGTCAAGTGTTTATTGTCACGTGCACTAGTACAGTGAAATGCCTTTCTCGCTCTTTCTCAGCAATGCAGTAGTACTATAAAACATTACATAGGAGACAAGCAGAGTAAAAACACATGAGAAATAAGAAGAACAGGAGAGAGTAAGTAAGCTACATACAGGGACAGTTCCAGGGTCAGTAGTTATATACAGGGACAGTTCCAGGGTCAATAGCTATATACAGGGACAGTTCCAGGGTCAGTAGCTGTATACAGGTACAGTTCCAGGGTCAGTAGTTATATACAGGGACAGTTCCAGGGTCAGTAGCTACATACAGGGTCAGTTCCAGGGTCAGTAGTTATATACAGGGACAGTTCCAGGATCAGTAGCTATATACAGGGTCAGTTCCAGGGTCAGTAGCTACATACAGGGTCAGTTCCAGGGTCAGTAGTTATATACAGGGACAGTTCCAGGGTCAATAGCTATATACAGGGTCAGTTCCAGGGTCAGTAGCTACATACAGGGTCAGTTCCAGGGTCAGTAGTTATATACAGGGACAGTTCCAGGGTCAATAGCTATATACAGGGTCAGTTCCAGGGTCAGCAGCTACATACAGGGTCAGTTCCAGGGTCAGTAGTTATATACAGGGACAGTTCCAGGGTCAATAGCTATATACAGGAACAGTTCCAGGGTCAGTAGTTATATAAAGGGACAGTTCCAGGGTCAGTAGCTATATACAGGGACAGTTCCAGGGTCAGTAGCTATATACAGGGACAGTTCCAAGGTCAATAGTTATATGCAGGGACAGTTCCAGGGTCAGTAGCTAGCATACAGGGTCAGTTCCAGGGTCAGTAGCTATATACAGGGACAGTTCCAGGGTCAGTAGTTATATACAGGGTCAGTTCCAGGGTCAGTGACTACATACAGGGACAGTTCCAGGGTCAGTAGCTATATACAGGGACAGTTCAAGGGTCAGTAGCTATATACAGGGACAGTTCCAGGGTCAGTAGTTATATACAGGGACAGTTCCAGGGTCAGTAGTTATATACAGGGACAGTTCCAGGGTCAGTAGCTATATACAGGGACAGTTCCAGGGTCAGTAGTTATATACAGGGACAGACAGTTCCAGGGTCAGTAGTTATATACAGGGACAGTTCCAGGGTCAGTAGCTATATACAGGGACAGTTCCAGGGTCAGTAGTTATATACAGGGACAGACAGTTCCAGGGTCAGTAGTTATATACAGGGACAGTTCCAGGGTCAATAGCTATATACAGGGACAGTTCCAGGGTCAGTAGCTGTATACAGGTACAGTTCCAGGGTCAGTAGCTATATACAGGGACAGTTCCAGGGTCAGTAGCTATATACAGGGTCAGTTCCAGGGTCAGTAGATTGTAAATAGACATCAGAGGTGAGAATTTGACCATTAAGCAGTTCTCTTTCTTCGTACCACTTATCATAACATTCCCATTTGGAAGCAGAGCTGCTCATTCCAACAGAATGCAGTGTGTGGCACGTCGGTGTGGGCCTGAAGAATGGCAATGATGGATTAATCCCATCACTGTCATTGTGGGAAGCCGGTTGATCGCTGGGAAGCTGTGATGTAGTTCTCTCTGGAGTCTACACAGTGCTCAGTATGCTCTTGTAGGCCTAACAGCAGAATGTGCTGTAGGTCCACATCTGCGTCATGCAAGGAGAGATAGTGAAGAATGGATATGAGTTACTAACGATGTCATTAGGTAACAAGTGTTACCATTCAACTTGAGAGACAATTAGCATAACGCCATAGAAACATTGAAAACGTCAAATGTAAATGTGTAAAATGTATGTATGCATGACTGTAATTCTCTTTGGTTAAAAGCATCTGCTAAATAAATTATAATAATTAATTTGACTACCACCACTAAACACAAATGATAGTACACTGGCATTATGTGGCTGAGTTATGATAGTACCCTGGCATTATGTGGCTGAGTGATGATAGTGCCCTGGCATTATGTGGCTGAGTGATGATAGTACCCTGGCATTATGTGGCTGAGTGATGATAGTAGCCTGGCATTATGTGGCTGAGTGATGATAGTACCCTGGCATTATGTGGCTGAGTGATGATAGTACCCTGGCATTATGTGGCTGAGTGATGATAGTATCCTGGCATTATGTGGCTGAGTGATGATAGTACCCTGGCATTATGTGGCTGAGTGATGATATTACCCTGGCATTATGTGGCTCAGTGATGATAGTACCCTGGCATTATGTGGCTGAGTGATGATAGTTCCCTGGCATTATGTGGCTTAGTGATGATAGTACCCTGGCATTATGTGGCTGAGTGATGATATTACCCTGGCATTATGTGACTGAGTGATGATAGTACCCTGGCATTATGTGGCTTAGTGATGATAGTACCCTGGCATTATGTGGCTGAGTGATGATAGTGCCCTGGCATTATGTGGCTGAGTGGTGATAGTACCCTGGCATTATGTGGCTGAGTGATGATAGTACCCTGGCATTATGTATCTCCCAGATTGTGTGTATATACATTGTGTATAGACTTGTCTCCCAGATTGTGTGTATATATATTGTGTATAGACTTGTCTCCCAGATTGTGTATATATATATATATTCTGTATAGACTTGTCTCCCAGATTGTGTGTATATATATATATATATATATATTGTGTATATACTTGTCTCCCAGATTGTGTGTATATATACATTGTGTATAGACTTGTCTCCCAGATTGTGTGTGTATATATATATATATATATTGTGTATAGGCTTGGCTCCCAGATTGTGTGTATATACATTGTGTATAGACTTGTCTCTCAGATTGTGTGTGTGTATATATATATATATATATATATATATATATATATATATATTGTGTATAGACTTGTCTCCCAGATTGTATATATATATATATATATATTGTGTATAGACTTGTCTCCCAGATTGTGTGTATATATATATTCTGTATAGACTTGTCTCCCAGATTGTGTGTGTATATATATATATATATATTGTTTATAGACTTGTCTCCCAGATTGTATATATATATATATTGTGTATAGGCTTGTCTCCCAGATTGTGTGTATATACAGTGCCTTGCGAAAGTATTCGGCCCCCTTGAACTTTGCAACCTTTTGCCACATTTCAGGCTTCAAACATAAATATATAAAACTGTATTTTTTTGTGAAGAATCAACAACAAGTGGGACACAATCATGAAGTGGAACGACATTTATTGGATATTTCAACTTTAACAAATCAAAAACTGAAAAATTGGGCGTGCAAAATTATTCAGCCCCCTTAAGTTAATACTTTGTAGCGCCACCTTTTTCTGCGATTACAGCTGTAAGTCGCTTGGGGTATGTCTCTATCAGTTTTGCACATCGAGAGACTGATTTTTTTTCCCATTCCTCCTTGCAAAACAGCTCGAGCTCAGTGAGGTTGGATGGAGAGCATTTGTGAACAGCAGTTATCAGTTCTTTCCACAGATTCTCGATTGGATTCAGGTCTGGACTTTGACTTGGCCATTCTAACACCTGGATATGTTTATTTTTGAACCATTCCATTGTAGATTTTGCTTTATGTTTTGGATCATTGTCTTGTTGGAAGACAAATCTCCGTCCCAGTCTCAGGTCTTTTGCAGACTCCATCAGGTTTTCTTCCAGAATGGTCCTGTATTTGGCTCCATCCATCTTCCCATCAATTTTAACCATCTTCCCTGTCCCTGCTGAAGAAAAGCAGGCCCAAACCATGATGCTGCCACCACCATGTTTGACAGTGGGGATGTTGTGTTCAGGGTGATGAGCTGTGTTGCTTTAATGCCAAACATAACGTTTTGCATTGTTGCCAAAAAGTTCAATTTTGGTTTCATCTGACCAGAGCACCATCTTCCACATGTTTGGTGTGTCTCCCAGGTGGCTTGTGGCAAACTTTAAATGACACTTTTTTGGATATCTTTAAGAAATGGCTTTCTTCTTGCCACTCTTCCATAAAGGCCAGATTTGTGCAATATACGACTGATTGTTGTCCTATGGACAGAGTCTCCCACCTCAGCTGTAGATCTCTGCAGTTCATCCAGAGTGATCATGGGCCTCTTGGCTGCATCTCTGATCAGTCTTCTTCTTGTATGAGCTGAAAGTTTAGAGGGACGGCCAGGTCTTGGTAGATTTGCAGTGGTCTGATACTCCTTCCATTTCAATATTATCGCTTGCACAGTGCTCCTTGGGATGTTTAAAGCTTGGGAAATCTTTTTGTATCCAAATCCGTCTTTAAACTTTTTCACAACAGTATCTCCGACCTGCCTGGTGTGTTCCTTGTTCTTCATGATGCTCTCTGCGCTTTTAACTGACCTCTGAGACTATCACAGTGCAGGTGCATTTATACGGAGACTTGATTACACACAGGTGGATTGTATTTATCATCATTAGTCATTTAGGTCAACATTGGATCATTCAGCGATCCTCACTGAACTTCTGGAGAGAGTTTGCTGCACTGAAAGTAAAGGGGCTGAATAATTTTGCACGCCCAATTTTTCAGTTTTTGATTTGTTAAAAAGTTTGAAATATCCAATAAATGTCGTTCCACTTCATGATTGTGTCCCACTTGTTGTTGATTCTTCACAAAAAAATACAGTTTTATATCTTTATGTTTGAAGCCTGAAATGTGGCAAAAGGTCGCAAAGTTCAAGGGGGCCAAATACTTTCGCAAGGCACTATATATGTAGATTGTGTATAGACTTGTCTCCCAGATTGTGTGTATATATATTGTGTATAGACTTGTCTCCCAGATTGTGTGTATAAATATTGTGTATAGACTTGTCTCCCAGATTGTGTGTATATATATTGTGTATAGGCTTTTCTCCCAGATGAATCTCCTCTATGTTCCAGACTGGGTTCAAATGTTTTCTGTTTCTTTTTTCTGTATGTATTTATCTGTGTACAGTGCCAACTAAAAAGTATGTGAACCTTTTGGAATTACTTCTATTTCTGCATAAATTGGTCATCAAATTTGATCTGACCTTCATCTAAGTCACAACAATAGACACACGGTGTGCTTAAACTAATAACACACAAATGATTGTAATGGAATTGCACATTACAGTTGAAAATATTCAATTTTCTGTTTAATTGGGCCTGATTGCGAATGAGGGTTAGTGCTATTTGCAACCCCTGGTCTGTCCAAGTCCCCGGATATTGAATACATCATTAATAAATCACAGTGTAGGTTGGAAAAAATATGGGAACCCCGAGGCCAATGACTTCTCCAAAAGCTAATTGGAGTCAGGAGTCAACTAACCTGGAGTCCAATCAATGAGATGAGATTGGAGATGTTGGTTAGAGATGCCCTGCCTTATACAAAACACTCACAAAATGTGAGTTTGCTATTCACAAGAAGCTTTGCCTGATGTGAACCATGCCTTGAACAAAAGAATACCTAGAATTGTTGACTTGCATAAAGCTGGATAGGATTATAAAAGTATCTCTGAAAGCCTTGATGTTCATCAGTCCACAGTAAGACAAACTGCCTATAAATGGAGAAAGTTCAGGTGCAGTTAATACAGGTAATGAGTGGAGAACAGGAGGGATTCTTAAAGAAAAACTAACAGGCCTGTGAGAGCCGGAATTCTTACTGGTTTGTAGGTGATCAAATACTTGTCATGCAATAAAATGCTAATTAATTACTTAAAAATCATACAATGTGATTTTCTGGATTTTTGTTTTAGATTCAGGCTCTCACAGTTGTAGTGTACCTATGATAAAAAACTTACAGACCTCTACATGCTTTGTAAGTAGGAAAACCTGCAAAATCTGATCTCAAGAGAGCGGTTCACACCAGACATCACAAGAATATTGCTGAACTGAAACAGTTTTTATTAAGAGGAATGTTCCAAAGTTCCTCCTGATCATTGTGCGGCTCTGATCCGCAACCACAGAAAACATTTGGCTGCACCAAATGATTGATGTATTATAATAATTTATTACGCTTATGTTGTATCAATAGAAGGGGAAGGGCTATAAGACCCTCCCACGCTACATTTATAGGGTCCTGGACTACAGATTAGCAATATATATATGCATTATAAGGTTTAATATTGTTCCACAGTTCTTTTCTAGTCTCTGCTTCTCATAAGAAACAGTCTGAGAGATGTGTGAGTTATTGCAGTCAAAACAGGGTGTCTGTGAGGAAGTGCCTCAAGGCTAAAAGAGATTCATAGACACAGAACCCTGCAGGGGAGTGAAAGAGATAAGAGACAAGTCAGACATACCACTATAAAGCAACCTGGGGTGTGGAAAATTACTGCTGAGCCCTTGTTCTTTCCTGCAGGTTTGTATAACTGTATATGCATGGAGTTGGTCTCATGAGTAGAAGGTGTTGACGTAGGCAGCTACATCACTAGGGGCTGACTGCAAGCATATTAAAGCAACTTGAACCCTTTCCTATTTGGCAGAACTTACTCAGAAACATGCATACTATGTTCCCGTTGTCCACTTCTGTCTGCAATTGCATTAATAAATGAATTATTGATTTGCTTAAAGATATTGTCTGATTGCTGATTTCACCAATAAGCAAATGATTGACAAGGAACAAGGAACCTCCCCCAACAAGGTTATAGCTTCCAATGAAGGCTCAACCAGTTATTAAATCCAAGGGTTCACATACTTTTCCCACCCTTCACTGTGAATGTTTACACGTTTTGTTCAATAAAGACATGAACACTTATAATTGTTTGTTTTATTAGTTTAAGAACTCTGTGTGTATCTATTGTTGTGACTTAGATGAAGGTCAGATCAAATGTTATGACAATTTTATGCAGAAATCAAGCTAATTCCAAAAGGTTCACAAACCTTTTCTTGCCACTGTGTGTGTGTGTGTGTGTGTGTGTGTGTGTGTGTGTGTGTGTGTGTGTGTGTGTGTGTGTGTGTGTGTGTGTGTGTGTGTGTGTGTGTGTGTGTGTGTGTGTGTGTGTGTGTGTGTATTATTTTACTGCTCTAGGGATATAATTATTGTTTGGAGAACCTTATTTACTATTATGTATTGATTTCTACCTGACGTTGTTTCACTCTTTATGTGATGGCAATGCAGAAAACAGTGGAAGGAGACTGATAATTTAATTACCATAGTGAATTATTGTAATGTTTGTTTATGTGTCAATTAATCCCATAAGGGATGTTTCGCCAATTGGCGAATTGACACACAAGAATTTAAAAAATATATATATATTTTTGAATGAATTCAACACCTGATATTTGTAATTCCATTCTTATTAAGGCTCTGTTACAGCGTTATGTCAGTTGAAATTGATTGAATCATCATCATCTAATGAACAAGAAACATGACGCCAGATCAAGCCGTTCTTATGCTGTGTTAGGAAGACACTGTGCAGGCCTACTACTGTACAACTGACTATTTACAAAGACAAAAGCTTGATTCCTTCCCTTTCCCATGAAGTTGCTTTCCTTTGAGTACGTGAGAACATCGATAACAAGGTTGCCATGGGAATACACCGACTCCTATTACAATCAATACACTACGGTCAATAAATCGGTGTCATTTCCTGATACTCCTCCACACATGAAACACAACTGTGTTCGCTTCATTCAAGTCAGTGAAAGATGTTGTTTTTCCTGCAACCATGACATCAAAATGGCAGGTTCCTTCTTCCCAGCACCTTCCTGATTACTTCAGTCTTTTATATATTTTTTAATTTTTAATTTAACCTTTATTTAATTAGGCATGTCAATTATTAAGAACAAATTCCTCCTGTGGGGACGGGAGCTGGGATTAAAAAGACAAATTTAGGACAAAACAGACATCATGATGAGAGAGACACCACAACATTACATAAAGAGAGGCCTAAGACAACAGCACAGCATGGCAGCAACACAACATGATGACAACACAACATGACAACAACACAATATGACAATAAAACAACATGACAACAACACAACATGACAATAAAACAAAAACAACATGACAACAACACAGCATAGCAGCAACACAACATGACAACAACACATCATGACAACAACACAACATGACAATAAAACAAAAACAACATGACAACAACACAACATGGCAGCAACACAACATGGTATTAGCACAACATGACAACAACACATCATGACAACAACACATCATGACAACAACACAACATGGTATTAGCACAACATGACAACAACTCATCATGACAACAACACATCATGACAACAACACAACATGACAATAAAACAAAAACAACATGACAACAACACAACATGGCAGCAACACAACATAACAACACAACATGGTATTAGCACAACATAACAACAAGACACAACATGACAACAACACAACATGGCAGCAACACAACATAACACAACATGGTATTAGCACAACATGACAACAACACAACATGGCAGCAACATAACATGACAACAACACAACATGACAACAACACAACATGGCAGCAACACAACATGGTATTAGCACAACATGACAACAAGACACAACATGACATCACAACATGACAACAACACAACATGGTATTAACACAACATGACAACAAGACAACAACACAACATGGTATTAGCACAACATGACATCACAACATGACAACAACACAACATGGTATTAACACAACATGACAACAAGACAACAACACAACATGGTATTAGCACAACATGACAACACAACATGGTATTAGCGCAACATGACAACACAACATGGTATTAGCGCAACATGACAACAAGACAACAACACAACATGACAACACAACATGGTATTAGCACAACATGACAACACAACATGGTATTAGCACAACATGACAACACAACGTGACAACAACACACAACATTACAACACAACATGGTATTAGCACAACATGACAACACAACATGGTATTAACACAACATGACAACAAGACAACAACACAACATGGTATTAGCGCAACATGACAACACAACATGGTATTAGCGCAACATGACAACAAGACAACAACACAACATGACAACACAACATGGTATTAGCACAACATGACAACACAACATGGTATTAGCACAACATGACAACACAACGTGACAACAACACAACATGACAACACAACATGGTATTAGCACAACATGACAACAAGACAACAACACAACATGACATCACAACATGGTGGCGACATCAACATGGTATCAACATTTTTAGGAACAGGCAACAGCACAAATGGCAAAAAGATAGAGACAGCAATACATTACGCGAAGCAGCCACAAGTGTCACCATGATGAGTCTTTGAATGTAGAGATGGAGATAAAACTGGCCAGTTTGAGTGTTTTTATCAGCTCGTTCCAGTCGCTAGCTGCAGTGAACTGAAAAGAGGAGCGACCCAGGGATGTGTGTGCTTTGGGAACCTTTAACAGAATGTGACTGGCAGAACGGGTGTTGTGTGTGGAAGATGAGGGCTACAGTAGATATCTCACATAGGGGGGAGTGAGGCCATAGAGGTTTTATAAATAAGCATCAACCAGTGGTTCTTGCTCCGGGTATACAGAGATGTCCAGTTTACAGAGGAGTATAGAGTGCAGTGATGTGATGTGATGTGTCCTGTAAGGAGCTTTGGTGGTAAATCTGGTGGCCGAATGGTAAAGAACATCTAGCTGCTCGAGAGAACCCTTACCTGCCGATCTATAGATTATGTCTATAATCTAGCATGGGAAGGATGGTCATCTGAATCAGGGTTAGTTTGGCAGCTGGGGTGAAAGAGGAGCGATTACGATGGAGGAATCCAAGTCTAGTTTTAACTTTAGCCTGCAGCTTGGATATGTGCTGAGAGAAGGACAGTGTACCGTCTAGCCATTCTCCCAAGTACCTGTATGAGGTGACTACCTCAAGCTCTAAAACCCTCAGAGGTAGTCATCACACCAATACTCCTTAGCCAACCCACAAGAATGGAGTAGTCTACAGTATCAAAAGCTTTGGCCAAGTCAATAAAAATAGTCAAGGGCGGAGGTGACAGAATTTAGGACCTTTAAGGTTGCAGTGACAAATCCATAACATGAGCGTAAACCAGGTTGCATACCAGAGACGTTGATTGAGTCGATGGAAAATGTTCCAGCTTCATGGGTGGCGTGGATCTCCACAGCGAGTGTGAGCTTTGGTCAGCGTAGTTATTTGATTAAAAATCGATCTGAGTCCCTCTGCATTCTGTGGAGAAATGTGGTGGATCACCTAGAGGGGAATAGATCACCGTAACAGACTGAAGAGGAAGCTCTTGTCACATCAGAAGGGAATAGGTCACTGTGACAGGAAGCTCTTGTCACATCAGATGGGAATAGATCACTGTAACAGGAAGCTCTTATCACATCAGAGGGGAATAGGTCACTGTAACAGGAAGCTCTTATCACATCAGAGGTGAACAGGTCACTGTAACAGGAAGCTCTTATCACATCAGAGGTGAACAGGTCACTGTAACAGGAAGCTCTTATCACATCAGAGGGGAATAGGTCACTGTGACAGGAAGCTCTTGTCACATCAGAGGGGAATAGGTCACTGTGACAGGAAGCTCTTGTCACATCAGCCACATCAGAGGTGAACAGGTCACTGTGACAGGAAGCTCTTATCACATCAGAGGGGAATAGGTCACCGTGACAGGAAGCTCTTGTCACATCAGCCACATCAGAGGGGAATAGGTCACTGTGACAGGAAGCTCTTGTCACATCAGAGGGGAATAGGTCACTGTGACAGGAAGCTCTTGTCACATCAGCCACATCAGAGGTGAACAGGTCACTGTGACAGGAAGCTCTTATCACATCAGAGGGGAATAGGTCTGTCAGGAGCCGGTTACGAACCCGGGTCTCCGGAGTGAGAAACAGTCACTAAACCAACTGACCCACGAATAGTCAGCAGAACCCAGAAGATGAGGCAGACACAGCAGTACTTGAGACAGTGTATTTAATGAAGTAAAAATTGAAGTTCTTCAGGAAAACATGTAACTCCACAACCTCAAAAGGAATTCCACAAGAACAAAGGCAATCCTCCAAGAAAAAAAGGCAAATCCACAAGGTGGAAGGCACAGCACAAAAAGCCTCAAAAGATACTCAAGAACAAACAAGAACAAAAAACAGAACTCCACAAGAGAGTCCACCGGGATCAACAAGAGTTCTCAGAGTACTAGGGCTGGGTGCTAACATACAAACACAGAGCAAAGAACAGAGGAAAACAAAGGGTTTAAATACAATCAGGGGAAACGAGGCACAGGTACAAATTATAATGGGGATCAAGGGAAAACAAAAGGTCAAAAGGCACAATGGGGGCATCTAGTGACCAAAAACCGGAACAACCCTGGCCAAATCCTGACAAGGTCACTGTAACAGGAAGCTCTTGTCACATCAGAGGGGAATAGGTCACTGTAACAGGAAGCTCTTATCACATCAGAGGGGAATAGGTCATTGTGACAGGAAGCTCTTGTCACATCAGATGGGAATAGGTCACTGTGACAGGAAGCTCTTGTCACATCAGATGGGAATAGATCACTGTGACAGGAAGCTCTTGTCACATCAGAGGGGAATATGTCACTGTGACAGGAAGCTCTTATCACATCAGAGGGGAATAGGTCACTGTGACAGGAAGTTCTTGTCACATCAGAGGGGAATAGATCACTGTAACAGGAAGCTCTTGTCACATCAGATGGGAATAGATCACTGTAACAGGAAGCTCTTGTCACATCAGATGGGAATAGATCACTGTAACAGGAAGCTCTTGTCACATCAGATGGGAATAGGTCACTGTGACAGGAAGTTCTTGTCACATCAGAGGGGAATAGATCACTGTAACAGGACGCTCTTGTCACATCAGATGGGAATAGATCACTGTAACAGGAAGCTCTTGTCACATCAGAGGGGAATAGGTCTGTCAGGAGCCGGTTACGAACCCGGGTCTCCGGAGTGAGAAACAGTCACTAAACCAACTGACCCACGAATAGTCAGCAGAACCCAGAAGATGAGGCAGACACAGCAGTACTTGAGACAGTGTATTTAATGAAGTAAAAATTGAAGTTCTTCAGGAAAACATGTAACTCCACAACCTCAAAAGGAATTCCACAAGAACAAAGGCAATCCTCCAAGAAAAAAAGGCAAATCCACAAGGTGGAAGGCACAGCACAAAAAGCCTCAAAAGATACTCAAGAACAAACAAGAACAAAAAACAGAACTCCACAAGAGAGTCCACCGGGATCAACAAGAGCTCACAGAGTACTAGGGCTGGGTGCTAACATACAAACACAGAGCAAAGAACAGAGGAAAACAAAGGGTTTAAATACAATCGGGGGAAACGAGGCACAGGTACAAATTATAATGGGGATCAAGGGAAAACAAAAGGTCAAAAGGCACAATGGGGGCATCTAGTGACCAAAAACCGGAACAACCCTGGCCAAATCCTGACAAGGTCACTGTAACAGGAAGCTCTTGTCACATCAGAGGGGAATAGGTCACTGTAACAGGAAGCTCTTATCACATCAGAGGGGAATAGGTCATTGTGACAGGAAGCTCTTGTCACATCAGATGGGAATAGGTCACTGTGACAGGAAGCTCTTGTCACATCAGATGGGAATAGATCACTGTGACAGGAAGCTCTTGTCACATCAGAGGGGAATATGTCACTGTGACAGGAAGCTCTTATCACATCAGAGGGGAATAGGTCACTGTGACAGGAAGTTCTTGTCACATCAGAGGGGAATAGATCACTGTAACAGGACGCTCTTGTCACATCAGATGGGAATAGATCACTGTAACAGGAAGCTCTTGTCACATCAGATGGGAATAGATCACTGTAACAGGAAGCTCTTGTCACATCAGATGGGAATAGATCACTGTGACAGGAAGCTCTTGTCACATCAGATGGGAATAGATCACTGTAACAGGAAGCTCTTGTCACATCAGATGGGAATAGATCACTGTAACAGGAAGCTCTTGTCACATCAGCCACATCACAGGGGAAATAGAGGCAAGCCAAAGAAGAAACATTCTGATTCATTACCCTTCTCATGGAGATCCTATCCACATTGAGCTCCTGCAATGGCCTGTTTAAAATACTGAAGTTCTGTATCGTCCTGATACAACCAAGTTAAATAACGGTACCATAAATACATGTAAAATAAAGAGCTCAGCATCATGTAGCCCTTACAAGACAACATACTGCTAGCAGAAGTGCAAATAAAGAGTATTTGTAAATAAATGATGTGTACATGCTTTATAAATAGCCTATGAAACCAAATGCATCGGGGTTTTAAGAAAACAAAAACATGGGATCAGATAGGGTTGGTGTCCTCTACCTCAGACATCATTCATTTTCCTTGTGTTTGGGTCGGTGGGGGGGTGCTATAAACACTGACCTGAACACAACACTAAAGTCCTGTTCAGGGCAAAGGCCTGCCACATATTGTACATTGGCCTGGGAAGTCCTTTTCAGTCCAGTGATGAGACAGCTCTTTTTCATAGTTACTGTATCTGCTCTTTTCATGTTTAGCTTGCCGGTTCTCTTTTTTTTTACTGTAGTCAACATTTTTCTCCAGTGGATCCCACTGCTTAGGAGCTGGAGTATCTCAACATAAATAGATCATGAACTGAAATGCTAGAGTTTACAGGGATGACAGGGTTTACAGGGTTTATAGGGTTTACAGGGTTTATAGCGTTTACAGGGTTTACAGGGTTGACAGGGTTTACAGGGTTTACAGCGTTTACAGGGTTTACAGGGTTTAGAGGGTTTAGAGGGTTTACAGCGTGTACAGGGTTTACAGGGTTTACAGGGTTTATAGCGTTTACAGGGTTTACAGGATTTATAACGTTTACAGGGTTTACAGGGTTTACAGCGTCTACAGGGTTTACAGGGTTTATAGCGTTTACAGGGTTTACAAGGTTTATAGCGTTTACAGGGTTTATAGCGTTTACAGGGTTTATAGCGTTTACAGGGTTTACAAGGTTTCTAGCGTTTACAGGGTTTATAGCGTTTACAGGGTTTATAGCGTTTACAGGGTTTATAGCGTTTACAGGGTTTACAAGGTTTATAGCGTTTACAGGGTTTATAGCGTTTACAGGGTTTATAGTGTTTACAGGGTTTATAGTGTTTACAGGGTTTATAGCGTTTACAGGGTTTATAGGATTTACAGGGTTTATAGCGTTTACAGGGTTTACAAGGTTTATAGCATTTACAGGGTTTATAGCGTTTACAGGGTTTATAGCGTTTACAGGGTTTATAGCGTTTACAGGGTTTATAGCGTTTACAGGGTTTATAGCATTTACAGGGTTTATAGCGTTTACAGGGTTTACAGGGTTTACAGGGTTTATAGCGTTTACAGGGTTTATAGCGTTTACAGTGTTTACAGGGTTTACAGGGTTTACAAGGTTTACAGGGTTTACAGGGTTTATAGCGTTTACATGGTTTACAGGGTTAATAGCGTTTACAGGGTTTATAGCGTTTACAGGGTTTATAGGGTTTATAGCGTTTACAGCGTTTACAGTGTTTATAGGGTTTATAGCGTTTACAGCGTTTACAGGGTAATGAATGTGTCGTGAAAATACGGTGTGATCGTGCTTCTGCCCCTTGTCATAATGTATTACTATACACACAACAACAATTCATCAGTTGGCCAACACACACAGCCACACCTTCTCATCAGTAGGCCAACACACACCTCCTCATCAGTAGGCCAACACACACCTCCTCATCAGTAGGCCAACACACCCCTCCTCATCAGTAGGCCAACACACACCTCCTCATCAGTAGGCCAACACACACAGCTCCACCTCCTCATCTGTAGGCCAACACACACAGCTCCACCTCCTCATCTGTAGGCCAACACACACAGCTCCACCTCCTCATCTGTAGGCCAACACGCACCTCCTCATGAGTAGGTCAACATACACAGCCCCACCTCCTCATCAGTAGGCCAACACACACAGCTCCACCACCTCATCAGTAGGCCGACACACACAGCCCCACCTCCTCATCAGTAGGCCAACACACACAGCCCCACCTCCTCTTCTGTAGGCCAACACACACAGCTCCACCTCATCAGTAGGCCAACACACACACCACCACACTCATTGTCATTCTCATTTCTCTAGGTCATAACAGTATATTTTTTTCCGGCCCTAGGCTCTTATCTATATTCACTATACCCTGTGGGTTTGTACTAAGTGAATTAATGGTCCTGATGAAGCATTAAGCATCTGAACACTTCCCTCCAGTTCTGTCATGACAATCACTTGGTGTGTTTTCAAGTGTTATGCCATTCTACATTGTGTTACAGATGGCAGACTGTTTTCAAGTGTTATGCCATTCTACATTGTGTTACAGATGGCAGACTGTTTTCAAGTGTTATGCCATTCTACATTGTGTTACAGATGGCAGACTGTTTTCAAGTGTTATGCCATTCTACATTGTGTTACAGATGGCAGACTGTTTTCAAGTGTTATGCCATTCTACATTGTGTTACAGATGGCAGACTGTTTTCAAGTGTTATGCCATTCTACATTGTGTTACAGATGGCAGACTGTTTTCAAGTGTTATGCCATTCTACATTGTGTTACAGATGGCAGACTGTTTTCAAGTGTTATGCCATTCTACATTGTGTTACAGATGGCAGACTGTTTTCAAGTGTTATGCCATTCTACATTGTGTTACAGATGGCAGACTGTTTTCAGGTGTTATGCCATTCTACATTGTGTTACAGATGGCAGACTGTTTTCAAGTGTTATGCCATTCTACATTGTGTTACAGATGGCAGACTGTTTTCAAGTGTTATGCCATTCTACATTGTGTTACAGATGGCAGACTGTTTTCAAGTGTTATGCCATTCTACATTGTGTTACAGATGGCAGACTGTTTTCAGGTGTTATGCCATTCTACATTGTGTTACAGATGGCAGACTGTTTTCAGGTGTTATGCCATTCTACATTGTGTTACAGATGGCAGACTGTTTTCAAGTGTTATGCCATTCTACATTGTGTTACAGATGGCAGACTGTTTTCAAGTGTTATGCCATTCTACATTGTGTTACAGATGGCAGACTGTTTTCAAGTGTTATGCCATTCTACATTGTGTTACAGATGGCAGACTGTTTTCAAGTGTTATGCCATTCTACATTGTGTTACAGATGGCAGACTGTTTTCAAGTGTTATGCCATTCTACATTGTGTTACAGATGGCAGACTGTTTTCAGGTGTTATGCCATTCTACATTGTGTTACAGATGGCAGACTGTTTTCAAGTGTTATGCCATTCTACATTGTGTTACAGATGGCAGACTGTTTTCAAGTGTTATGCCATTCTACATTGTGTTACAGATGGCAGACTGTTTTCAAGTGTTATGCCATTCTACATTGTGTTACAGATGGCAGACTGTTTTCAGGTGTTATGCCATTCTACATTGTGTTACAGATGGCAGACTGTTTTCAGGTGTTATGCCATTCTACATTGTGTTACAGATGGCAGACTGTTTTCAAGTGTTATGCCATTCTACATTGTGTTACAGATGGCAGACTGTTTTCAAGTGTTATGCCATTCTACATTGTGTTACAGATGGCAGACTGTTTTCAAGTGTTATGCCATTCTACATTGTGTTACAGATGGCAGACTGTTTTCAAGTGTTATGCCATTCTATTCCTCCATGAGAGAAATTGCCAAGAAACTGAAGATCTCGTACAACACCTCACACGTCCTCAACTGGCAGCTTCATTAAACAGTACCCGCAAAACACCAGTCTCAATGTCAACAGTGAAGAGGCGACCCAGGGATGCTGGCCTTCTAGGCAGTTCCTCTGTCCAGTGTCTGTGTTCTTTTGCCCATCTTAATCTTTTATTTTTATTGGACAGTCTGAGATATGGCTTTTTCTTTGCAACTCTACCTACAATCCCAGCATCCCGGAGTCGCCTCTTCACTGTTGACATTGAGACTGGTGTTTTGTGGGTACTATTTAACGAAGCTGCCATTTGAGGGCTTGTGAAAGGTCTGTTTTTCAAACTAGACACTCTAATGTACTTGTCCTCCTGCTCAGATGTCCACTAGGGCCTCCTACTCCTCTTTCTATTGTGGTTAGGGCCAGTTTGCGCTGTTCTGTGAAGGGGGTAGTACACAGCGTTGTACGAGATCTTCAGTTTCTTGGCAATTTCTTGCATGGAATAGCCTTAATTTCTAAGAAAAGAAAAGACTGACGAGTTTCAGAAGAAAGTTCTTTGTTTCTGGCAATTTTGAGCCTGTAATGGAACCCACAAATGTTGATGCTCCAGATACTCAACTAGTCTAAAGAAGGCCAGATTTATTGATTCTTTAATCAGAATGACAGTTTTCAACTGTGCTAATATAATTGCAAAAGTGTATTCTAATGATCAATTAGCCATTTAACCTTTTGTGACTAGGGGGCAGTATTTTCATTTTTGGAAAAATAAAAGTAAAAGTAAACGGGATATTTGGTCAGGACAAGATGCTAGAATATGCAAATAATTGACAGCTTAGGATAGAATACACTCTAAAGTTTCCAAAACTGTAAAAATATTGTCTGTGAGTATAACAGAACTGATATTGCAGGCGAAAGCCTGAGAAAAATCCAATCCGGAAGTGACCCATCGTTTGACAGCTCTGCTTTCCAATGCGTCCCTATTGAGCAGTGAATGGGCTATCAACCAGATTACTTTTTCTCCGTATTCCCCAAGGTGTCTACAGCATTGTGACGAGTTTTACGCATTTATGCTGAAGAATACCCGTAAGCGGCTACATTGCGCAACTGGTCACCTGATGGCTCCCAGAGTGATTCTCGCGTAAAATACAGAGGTAGCCATTATTCCAATCGGTCCTACTGAAAAACCAATGGATATATTATCGAATAGATATTTGAAAAACACCTTGAGGATGGATTATAAACAACGTTTGCCATGTTTCTGTCGATATTATGGAGCTAATTTGGAATATTTTTCGGCGTTTTCGTGACTGCAATATCCGGGCGATTTCTCAGCCAAACGTATAGAACAAACGGAGCTATTTCGCCTACACAAATATTATTTTGGGAAAAAGGAACATTGGCTATCTAACTAGGAGTCTCGTGAGTGAAAACATTCGAAGCTCATCAAAGGTAAACGATTTAATTTGATTGCTTTTCTGATTTCCGTGACCAAGTTACCTGCTGCTAGCTGGACAAAATGCTATGCTAGGCTATCGATAAACTTGCACAAATGCTTGTCTAGCTTTGGCTGTAAGCATGTTTAGAAAATCTGAGATGACAGGGTGATTAACAAAAGGCTAATCTGTGTCTCAATATATTTCACTTGTGATTTTCATGAATAGGAATATTTTCTAGGAATATTTATGTCCGTTGCCTTATGCTAATTAGTGTTAGTCGATGATTACGCTCCCGGACCCGGGATGGGTAGTTACTAGAGGTTAAAATGATAAATTTGGAATAGCTATCACAACGTGTCCTTGGAACACAGTAGTGATGGTTACTGATAATGGGCCTCTGTACAGCGATGTACGTAGATATAAAAATATAAAAATATTAAATCAGCCGTTTCCAGCTACAATAGTAATTTTTTCAATGAACAATGTCTATATTGTATTTCTGATCAATTTGATGTTATTTTAATGGACAAAAAAAATGGCTTTTCTTTTAAAAAACTGGACATTTCTAAGTGACTGTCACGTTCACTGTCTTCAAACTCCCTGTCATTGATGAGGCATGGCGCAATGTGTATGTAATTCCACATCTTCACAAAAAACAGGTAAACAGAAACCGAACGTTAGACAGCTGCCTTAGATTGGGAACCATGCCCACCCAAATCACACCCTGACCTAACCAAATAAAACGGCTCTCTAAGGTCAGGGCGTGACATTGACCCCAAACTTTTGAACAGTATTGTATAACTAGCTCTCTCTCACAGACCAACTGATAAATCAGTTATGTATTCACTTTGACTATTAGCTCCCTGTACTTTCAACTTACCACAAGACCTGTTCTCTGTTGACTCTCAATCAGTTGCTGGAGTTAAATCTCAGAAGCTCCTCTCAGTTCACACAGACACAATAGAGTTCTATGTTTTCTGGGACCATCATCAATCAGTTGCTGGAGTTAAATCTCAGAAGCTCCTCTCAGTTCACACAGACACAATAGAGTTCTATGTTTTCTGGGACCATCATCAATCAGTTGCTGGAGTTAAATCTCAGAAGCTCCTCTCAGTTCACACAGACACAATAGAGTTCTATGTTTTCTAGGACTGACTGTTTTATAGGTTGCTATTTGAATATTAAACACAGCATCCCAGTCATGTGCAGTGCAAGGCAACCTGCCTCGTGTGAGGTACAGTATGACATCCAATATGAAATGCAATGGTACGGTACTTGAATAATGCATGTTTGGACTGTCGGTCAATAATTCATTTATTTTCTATTCGTGTGATAAGGGACATGGTTAAAAGTACTATGGCGTTTTAAACAAGGTCAAACAAGGACAAATAGACTTGAATGCTAGAAAAAGGACTTAATTGCCAGCCCTGATGTGTTCTCTGTTAGGTCTCTATGTGAGGTCAGCACCACCCTGATCTGTTCCCTGTTAGGTCTCTATGTGAGGTCAGCACCACCCTGATCTGTTCTCTGTTAGGTCTCTATGTGAGGTCATCACCACCCTGATCTGTTCTCTGTTAGTTCTCTATGTGAGGTCAGCAACATCCTGATCTGTTCCCTGTTAGGTCTCTATGTGAGGTCAGCACCACCCTGATCTGTTCCCTGTTAGTTCTCTATGTGAGGTCAACACCACCCTGATCTGTTCCCTGTTAGGTCTCTATGTGAGGTCATCACCACCCTGATCTGTTCCCTGTTAGGTCTCTATGTGAGGTCAGCACCACCCTGATCTGTTCTCTGTTAGGTCTCTATTTGAGGTCAGCACCACCCTGATCTATTCTCTGTTAGGTCTCTATGTGAGGTCAGCACCACCCTGATCTATTCTCTGTTAGGTCTCTATGTGAGGTCATCACCACCCTGATCTGTTCCCTGTTAGGTCTCTATGTGAGGTCAACACCACCCTGATCTATTCTCTGTTAGGTCTCTATGTGAGGTCAGCACCACCCTGATCTGTTCTCTGTTAGGTCTCTATGTGAGGTCAGCACCACCCTGATCTGTTCTCTGTTAGGTCTCTATGTGAGGTCAGCACCACCCTGATGTGTTCCCTGTTAGGTCTCTATGTGAGGTCAGCACCACCCTGATGTGTTCCCTGTTAGTTCTCTATGTGAGGTCATCACCACCCTGATGTGTTCCCTGTTCTCTATGTGAGGTCAGCACCACCCTGATGTGTTCCCTGTTAGGTCTCTATGTGAGGTCAGCACCACCCTGATGTGTTCCCTGTTAGTTCTCTATGTGAGGTCATCACCACCCTGATGTGTTCCCTGTTAGGTCTCTATGTGAGGTCAGCACCACCCTGATGTGTTCCCTGTTAGTTTCTATGTGAGGTCATCAATCACCCTGATGTGTTCCCTGTTAGGTCCTCTAGTTGAGATCAGCACCACCCTGATCTGTTCTCTGTTTTCTATGTGAGGTCATCATCAGTTGCTGATCTATTCTCTGTTAGGTCTCTAGGTGAGGGCATCACCACCCTGATCTGTTCTCTCTTAGGTCTCTATGTGAGGTCATCACCACCCTGATCTGTTCCCTGTTAGGTCTCTATGTGAGGTCATCACCACCCTGATCTGTTCTCTGTTAGGTCTCTATTTGAGGTCAACACCACCCTGATCTGTTCTCTGTTAGGTCTCTATGTGAGGTCATCACCACCCTGATCTGTTCCCTGTTAGGTCTCTATGTGAGGTCAGCATCACTCACTGCTTGTTTGTCCCTGGGTGTCCTTCACAGAGAGGACAGAGATCTTGTTTATACCTGGTGGTTCTTCACGGATGTCAGTCACACAGATGGCGCAAGCTCCACACACACACACACACACGCACGCACGCATGTTTGCTGGGACCATCATCAATCAGTTGCAGTTAAACACAGAACACACCTCTCAGTTCACACAGACACAATACACACACACACACACACACACTGTTTTATACACACATACACAACATTAAACACAGCATCCCAGTCACACACACACAATAGCAATGACACTGCAGGAACATATATATACACACACACACACAGACAAACACACACATTCATGAACAACACACACAAACACTTCGCCATCACAAATCACATTTCCCCTCTAGAGAGTCCGTGTTTCAATCTACTCGGTGCTTTTAGACAGAGATCTTAAGCCCTGAAAATGCACATGGGCTTACAGAGGCATAACCCTGTTTTATTAAGGTGCTGCCCTACTCCCACATGGGCTTACAGAGGCATAACCCTGTTTTATTAAGGTGCTGCCCTACTCCCACATGGGCTTACAGAGGCATAACCCTGTTTTATTAAGGTGCTGCCCTACATCCCACATGGGCTTACAGAGGCATAACCCTGTTTTATTAAGGTGCTGCCCTACTCCCACATGGGCTTACAGAGGCATAACCCTGTTTTATTAAGGTGCTGCCCTAGTTCCCACATGGGCTTACAGAGGCATAACCCTGTTTTATTAAGGTCTGCCCTACTCCCACATGGGCTTACAGAGGCATAACCCTGTTTTATTAAGGTGCTGCCCTACTCCCACATGGGCTTACAGAGGCATAACCCTGTTTTATTAAGGTGCTGCCCTACTCCCACATGGGCTTACAGAGGCATAACCCTGTTTTATTAAGGTGCTGCCCTACTCCCACATGGGCTTACAGAGGCATAACCCTGTTTTATTAAGGTGCTGCCCTACTCCCACATGGGCTTACAGAGGCATAACCCTGTTTTATTAAGGTGCTGCCCTACTCCCACATGGGCTTACAGAGGCATAACCCTGTTTTATTAAGGTGCTGCCCTACTCCCACATGGGCATTACAGAGGCATAACCCTGTTTTATTAAGGTGCTGCCCTACTCCCACATGGGCTTACAGAGGCATAACCCTGTTTTATTAAGGTGCTGCCCTACTCCCACATGGGCTTACAGAGGCATAACCCTGTTTTATTAAGGTGCTGCCCTTTCCCACATGGGCTTACAGAGGCATAACCCTGTTTTATTAAGGTGCTGCCCTACTCCCACATGGGCTTACAGAGGCATAACCCTGTTTTATTAAGGTGCTGCCCTACTCCCACATGGGCTTACAGAGGCATAACCCTGTTTTATTAAGGTGCTGCCCTACTCCCACATGGGCTTACAGAGGCATAACCCTGTTTTATTAAGGTGCTGCCCTACTCCCACATGGGCTTACAGAGGCATAACCCTGTTTTATTAAGGTGCTGCCCTACTCCCACATGGGCTTACAGAGGCATAACCCTGTTTTATTAAGGTGCTGCCCTACTCCCACATGGGCTTACAGAGGCATAACCCTGTTTTATTAAGGTGCTGCCCTACTCCCACATGGGCTTACAGAGGCATAACCCTGTTTTATTAAGGTGCTGCCCACTCCCACATGGGCTTACAGAGGCATAACCCTGTTTTATTAAGGTGCTGCCCTACTCCCACATGGGCTTACAGAGGCATAACCCTGTTTTATTAAGGTGCTGCCCTACTCCCACATGGGCTTACAGAGGCATAACCCTGTTTTATTAAGGTGCTGCCCTACTCCCACATTGAATCCCCATCCTTTCTCCTGGGACCCATTATATCTTGTGGCCTTGTATTCAGAGCTTTCAGTTGTTTACCCCCCTGGAGGAAATGGTGTCCAGTAATACTGTGTGACTTTACAAATGGCAGATGAGTCCATTTGAGACGACAACAAGAAGGTTTGTTGAATTTGAGTTACTGTGGTAAGTATCCTTGGCTTGTGCAAGCCAGAATGGCTCATAGGAGCAGGAGCCTGCCCCTGTTTCTATAGCAGCTTGACAGGACGCTAGTCTATCGCAGGGCATTACCCCCAATACATCACCTTTATGCATCGGGTCCAATTTATTTTATATGACTCGGCTGGAGATCCAACTCCCAACCTTAGAATCTCAGGGCAGACACTCTACCCACAAGGCCACATTTCATGTGTACACTATATATGTATACGGTATACATATCCTACGCTACACTTCACCATACGCTCTAATGCCTTCATATGTTTAGAGTATAAATAATGTTATTGTGGCATAGCTCCAAGGCCTACATCTCCATATACAGGGCCTTCAGAATGAATTCACGTCTCCTGACTTCTCCACATGTTGTTGTGTTACAGCCTGAATTTAAAATGGATTACATTGAGAGGTTGTGTCACTGGCCTACACACAATACCCCAATAATGTCAACGTGGAATCATTTTTACTAATCTATGGCTTGAGACGTGAAAATGGCTTTCTAGCAATGATCAACAACCAACTTGACAGAGCTTGAAGAATTTTATAAAGAATAATGTGCAAATATTGTACACTCAAGGTGTGCAAAGCTCTTAAAGACTTACCCAGAAAGACTAACAGATGTAATTGCTGCCAGATACATTTGCAAAAATGTATCTTTTGTCATTATAGGATAATGTGTATAGACGGGGGAGGGACAACATCTATTTAATCCATTTTGAATTCAGGCTGTAACACAACAATATTTGAATAATGCTTTCTGAAGGAATTTGTATAAGTCTATATAAAGACTACTATTTGCACACACCCACACTTAGCAACTCAGCTATTGTTGATATCCACAATGGATCAAGTTATCACGCAACCTTCAATATGGAGCATAAACCCTGGGTCAATTCTGTTGTCTTCATCTTGCGCCATGGCAGCTAGTTTTAAATGTTGTGTCTCTTGTTTGCACGGAGAGGGTTAACTGGAAGCTGAGACATTAGCTGTGTAGAATTATGAACAGGTTCCCCTTGTGCTTTGACCGCCAACAGCATGTCAGTGCCTGAGAGGTATCGATCCATTCTGGGGGGGAAGCCAACAGCATGTCAGTGCCTGAGAGGTATCGATCCATTCTGGGGGGAAGCCAACAGCATGTCAGTGCCTGAGAGGTATCGATCCATTCTGGGGGAAAGCCAACAGCATGTCAGTGCCTGAGAGGTATCGATTCATTCTGGGGGGGGGGGAAGCCAACAGCATGTCAGTGCCTGATTCTGGGGGGAAAAGCCAACAGCATGTCAGTGCCTGAGAGGTATCGATCCATTCTGGGGGGAAAGAGGTATCTGAGAGAGGTATCGATCCATTCTGGGGGAAGCCAACAGCATGTCAGTGCCTGAGAGGTATCGATCCATTCTGGGGGGAAAGCCAACAGCATGTCAGTGCCTGAGAGGTATCGATCCATTCTGAGAGGGGGGGGAAAAGCCAACAGCATGTCAGTGCCTGAGAGGTATCGATCCATTCTGGGGGGAAAGCCAACAGCATGTCAGTGCCTGAGAGGTATCGATCCATTCTGGGGGGGAAAGCCAACAGCATGTCAGTGCCTGAGAGGTATCGATCCATTCTGGGGGAAGCCAACAGCATGTCAGTGCCTGAGAGGTATCGATCCATTCTGAGAGGGGGGGGGAAAGCCAACAGCATGTCAGTGCCTGAGAGGTATCGATCCATTCTGGGGGGAAAGCCAACAACAGTGCAAACATAAATCATGTTAGCTTGATATGTCAGTCAGAGACGTCACAGGCAGCAAACATTTCACTTTAGAGATTCTCTGTAGAGAACTTCCACCGGTTCTACTTCCTGGTACTGAATCTATAGGGTATCCATGTGTTGTGGTTTTACTTTAAAATCCCAGCAGGCACCTGGTTCCTGTCAGGTCTCTTAAACAGCAGACACATCCCTGCCACATGAACCCATGTCATTCATATACAACACGCTTGTATTTATTACAGTAACCTACATCTCTAAGCACCCTTAATCATAATAGATGAATGTGTGTTTGCTTGTTCAAGAATCCACCCATCCATATCTATTGAATTATGAATGGTTCCTCTGTGCAACATTGCTATGTACTGTCACTACTCCATAGATGGTACAGTATTGTATTCTGAGCTTTCACAACAATTGACATTAATAAGCACTTGGATATAGTCTTAAGACAGTTGTTTCCAAACTGTGTGCATCAAGCTACCTCAGGCTACAGAAACAGGAGATCCATACTGTGTACATCAAGCTGCCTCAGGCTACAGAAACAGGAGATCCATACTGTGTACATCAAGCTGCCTCAGGCTATAGAAACAGGAGATCCATACTGTGTACATCAAGCTGCCTCAGGCTACAGTAACAGGAGACCCATACTGTATACATCAAGCTGCCTCAGGCTACAGTAACAGGAGACCCATACTGTGTACATCAAGCTGCCTCAGGCTACAGTAACAGGAGACCCATACTGTGTACATCAAGCTGCCTCAGGCTACAGTAACAGGAGACCCATACTGTGTACATCAAGCTGCCTCAGTTTACAGTAACAGGAGACCCATACTGTGTACATCAAGCTGCCTCAGGCTACAGTAACAGGAGACCCATACTGTGTACATCAAGCTGCCTCAGGCTACAGAAACAGGAGACCCATACTGTGTACATCAAGCTGCCTCAGGCTACAGAAACAGGAGATAGGCTCACAGGTTACGCCACTCACCACTCAGTCGTATTAGCCAGTCCTCGCTAGTATTCATTTACACCACTCAGTTTTATTAGCCAGTCCTCGCTAGTATTCATTTACACCACTCAGTTTTATTAGGCAGTCCTCACTAGTTTTCATTTACACCACTCAGTCATATTCAGTTTTCATTTACACCACTAGGCAGTCCTCACTAGTATTCATTTACACCACTCAGTTTTATAAGGCAGTCTAGTATTCATTTCGCTAGTTTTCATTTACACCACTCAGTTTTATTAGGCAGTCCTCACTAGTATTCATTTACACCACTCAGTCGTATTAGGCAGTCCTCACTAGTATTCATTTACACCACTCAGTTTTATTAGTATTCATTTACACCACTCCAGTCCTCGCTAGTATTCATTTACACCACTCAGTTTTATTAGCCAGTCCTCGCTAGTATTCATTTACACCACTCAGTTTTATTAGGCAGTCCTCACTAGTTTTCATTTACACCACTCAGTTTTATTAGGCAGTCCTCGCTAGTATTCATTTACACCACTCAGTTTTATAAGGCAGTCCTCGCTAGTTTTCATTTACACCACTCAGTTTTATTAGGCAGTCCTCGCTAGTATTCATTTACACCACTCAGTTCTATTAGGCAGTCCTCCCTAGTATTCATTTACACCA
>NC_060176.1:203213-231162 GCF_021184085.1 Oncorhynchus gorbuscha | reverse complement strand
TTTAAATGACGCATATAGTCTAGTGAACCTAATTGAACCTACTGGAAAACCTAACAAATATATTCCAATATGATCAGATAAATAAAGCAATATTTTCTTATGGCTCTGTCAGTAATCTTTAATTTTCAACAGACACAAAAGACAAATTTCCTTTATATAAAAATCCCCATAACATGAACATTAAATGAAAGAAACCGGTATTCAAGGCACCATCAGTAGCCTATATTTTCTATTTTAGCAAAAGTGGGCTAAATTTACTTCAAAGAAAAAAACAATAATAGCAATTTTCTATCATCCACTCAACTGAAATATTTTAAAATATAATTGGATTGAAATACAATAAAATAAAGTGCAAAAATCTATTAATCAAAAACAACACTTTGTTTAAGGAGAAGTAACATGCAGTGAAAACAAATATTAAACTTTAACTTTTAAACTTGAACTGAGTAAAAACTCTAAATATGTGATTGCACAGTAATGTTCACTTGTTTGAGGTTGAGGGTGATACTTGGTGGTGTCCCATCTTTTCCACAAGTTCATCAATGTTCGGGGGTAAGGCTCTGAGCTGAGGAAATCCTCAGAATTGAGTGGAGGTGTTCAGCAGTAAGTCGACTTCTGTGTGATGTTTTGTTCAAGTTCATCAAAGAAAACAGTTGTTCACACAGGTATGTGCTGCCAAACATAGACAACGTTTGAGCAGCCTGGATGCGCAGCTGGGGCATTGTGTCGGGGAGGGAAACGGGCGAACTCCGCAGCACCCCTGCCGCATATTTTGCCCTCAGTGCATCATTGCATTGGAGGTCAATCAACTCCATTTGGAGGTTTGGTGGTGAGCTTTCCACGTCAACAGCAAATGGGTTACCGAGCAGTTCCAACCTGCTTTTTGTGCTTCAAAGTCAGCAAATCGGCGTCGAAAGTCAGCGGCAAGCATACCTATTTTATCAGCCAACTGTGCGCTCGGGAAGCACTGGTAGAGAGCTTCTCTTTCATGGTCTGGCAGCTGGGAAAGTGGCTCAAATTTTCTTTCCGCATCTGCGTCTCCACAGAGTCAGTTTGGTTTTAAATGCCTTCACTGTACTGTACATATCAGAGATGACACGATCCCGACCCTGCAGCTGCAAGTTCATTTGCATTCAGATGACTCGTAATGTCACACAGAAAAGCCATTTCACACAGAAACATTTCGTCTCGGAGTTGTGTTGTGTCTTTCCCTTTGCTGTCCAAGAACAGACAAATCTCCTCACGAAGCTCGAAACATCTTTGAAGCACCTTTCCCTGGCTTAGCCATCGCACCTCTGTGTGATAAGGCAAATCACCATGCTCCGTTTCTAACTCCGTCAGAAATGCCTTGAACTGGCGGTGATTCAAACCTTTGGCTCTGATAAAGTTAACTGTGCGCGTGATGATGCTCATTACATGCTCCATTTTCAAGGCTTTACCGCACAACGCTTCCTGGTGTATGATACAATGATAAGCTGTCAGCTCACCTGTCGCGTTTTCCTCTTGCATCTTTTCCCGTATCTTCGCCACCAGTCCGCTCCTGTGTCCCACACATCGCAGGTGCTCCGTCGGTTGTCAAACCCACGAGTTTTCCCAAGGCAGCTCCATCTCATTTACACATCTTGACACCTCTTCATACAAATCATGCCCCGTAGTTGTGCCATGCATAGGACGTAAAGCCAAAAACTCCTCTGTCACGCTTAGGCTGGAGT
Source organism: Oncorhynchus gorbuscha (assembly GCF_021184085.1). NCBI lineage: Eukaryota > Metazoa > Chordata > Actinopteri > Salmoniformes > Salmonidae > Oncorhynchus > Oncorhynchus gorbuscha. The sequence goes on along the minus strand of NC_060176.1, from coordinate 229,450 downwards.
CCACTCCGCGGATGAAAATTGACAACTGGGCAATGTCAGAAATGTCGGTGCTCTCATCCACAGCCAAGGAATATGCAATGAAATCTTTTCCCTTTTTCACAAGCTGCTCTTTTAGATTGATGGACAACTGGTCTACTCTCTCGGCAATGGTGTTTCTGCTCAGACTCACATTTAAAAAGAGTTGCCTTTTTTCTGGGCAAACTTCGTCACAAACTTTAATCATGCAGTTTTTGATGAAATCCCCCTCCGTAAATGGCCGGGCTGATTTAGCGATCTCTTCTGCCAAAATAAAACTGGCCTTGACAGCAGCCTGGCCTTGTGATTTGGCTTTTTGAACAGAGCCTGTCGAGATTTGAGGCCTCGTTTTAATTCCTCTGCCTTTTGTAGCCTTTGTTCCATGTCCATATTCTTGTTTTTGTCCGCGTGTTTCGTTTCATAATGTCGTCTCAGATTATACTCTTTCAGTACCGCCACACTTTCTCCACACAGAAGACACACAGGTTTTCCAGCTACCTCCGTGAACAAATACTCCGACTCCCACCTTGTTTGAAACCCCGGTTCTCAGTGTCCACCTTCCGTTTTGCCATTTTTGATGGGTATCTGAAAGTTAATTTTACTGTGATGCTGACAACTGCTGTGCCAATAAATATTGAAATGAAGCAGCCTACTGCTCGGTGCGTCACCGTTGCATTGTGGGAAATGTAGTATTGGTGCGTGTAAAAGATCTGCGGGCTGCCGGCTTGCTGCGGTCTGCGGGCCGGTTCTAATAATAAATCAAGATCATCCCAGGGGCCGTAAAAACCTTCTCGCGGGCCGGATGTGGCCCCGGGCCTTGACTCTGACATATGTGTTATAGACCATATCATGGTTTTTCATATAACCTGGGGCACGATCATTTAAGATGTCAAACATATGATTAAGTTTGCAAAACATTTAATAATTGATTGGATTTAAATGGCACTTTTCTAGACCCTCAAAGCTCTTTATAGAGTAAGGGAAAACTCACCACCCTTACCCCACTTATATACTATTTAAAAAATATACAATTATTGGCCCATCCACCCCCCTCTTCAGAGGACAAAAGTAACTTTGTTTGAAATGTTTGTTTTTACAGATATTGCGACAAATACATTATTCATACACGGTTCTTGTATAGACAGTATTACATGATAGGAATACAGTTTGATCTACACATTAAATGATACTCATCATGACATACTCTTGCAATACAGGCCATGGGATCTTTAGTGGCCAGAGTTAGAACACCCGTTTCAAAGTCTCATCTTCAATAAGGGCCACGGGTCTTAGTGACCACAGAGTTAGAACATCCGTTTCAAAGTCTCATCTTCAATAAGGGCCACGGGTCTTAGTGGCCAGAGTTGGAACACCCGTTTCAAAGTCTCATCTTCAATAAGGGCCACGGGTCTTAGTGACCACAGAGTTAGAACACCCGTTTCAAAGTCTCATCTTCAATAAGGGCCACGGGTCTTAGTGACCACAGAGTTAGAACACCCGTTTCAAAGTCTCATCTTCAATAAGGGCCACGGGTCTTAGTGACCACAGAGTTAGAACACCCGTTTCAAAGTCTCATCTTCAATAAGGGCCACGGGTCTTAGTGACCACAGAGTTAGAACACCCGTTTCAAAGTCTCATCTTCAATAAGGGCCACGGGTCTTAGTGACCACAGAGTTAGAACACCCGTTTCAAAGTCTCATCTTCAATAAGGGCCACGGGTCTTAGTGACCACAGAGTTAGAACACCCGTTTCAAAGTCTCATCTTCAATAAGGGCCACGGGTCTTAGTGGCCAGAGTTGGAACACCCGTTTCAAAGTCTCATCTTCAATAAGGGCCACGGGTCTTAGTGGCCAGAGTTAGAACACCCGTTTCAAAGTCTCATCTTCAATAAGGGCCACGGGTCTTAGTGGCCACAGAGTTGGAACACCCGTTTCAAAGTCTCATCTTCAATAAGGGCCACGGGTCTTAGTGACCACAGAGTTAGAACACCCGTTTCAAAGTCTCATCTTCAATAAGGGCCACGGGTCTTAGTGACCACAGAGTTAGAACACCCGTTTCAAAGTCTCATCTTCAATAAGGGCCACGGGTCTTAGTGACCACAGAGTTAGAACACCCGTTTCAAAGTCTCATCTTCAATAAGGGCCACGGGTCTTAGTGACCACAGAGTTAGAACACCCGTTTCAAAGTCTCATCTTCAATAAGGGCCACGGGTCTTAGTGACCACAGAGTTAGAACACCTGTTTCAAAGTCTCATCTTCAATAAGGGCCACGGGTCTTAGTGACCACAGAGTTAGAACACCCGTTTCAAAGTCTCATCTTCAATAAGGGCCACGGGTCTTAGTGGCCAGAGTTGGAACACCCGTTTCAAAGTCTCATCTTCAATAAGGGCCACGGGTCTTAGTGGCCACCAGAGTTAGAACACCCGTTTCAAAGTCTCATCTTCAATAAGGGCCACGGGTCTTAGTGGCCAGAGTTAGAACACCCGTTTCAAAGTCTCATCTTCAATAAGGGCCACGGGTCTTAGTGGCCAGAGTTAGAACACCCGTTTCAAAGTCTCATCTTCAGTTTTATTGAGGAACATTCCATTGTTAGTGTAGTATTTGAACGTTATTAAAATGAAATGAATGTTGTAAAAGTGTATGGTATAAATTAGTGCTCTGTCTTTGAACTTACTGCCTTGTTCATTTCAGCAGCATACCTCTCTGGCTTTTGTCTTTCCCCTGGTGGCATTCATACATCTTTGTACAACTTACCTACCCATTTGCCCAAAACTTTGATCCTTTCTCAATGTTATACATTTTAGTGACATTGCCAATTCGTGTTGCCGAATGTCTTTTAGTTATTTGGTTCAGATTTCGAAAACGAGGCGGTTCCCGTGAACCGGAATTCACCGTCATCACACTCCCTTATCTGATTGGTCGGGTAAGCGAGTCTTCTGAGCGGGCATACTCGTATTCACACTCCCTCGAATGATTGGTTGTGACTGTGGTAACTAGTGACGACCATTAAAAACGGAGGCAACGCGGGTGTCCAGAGAACACAGCCATTGGTCCAGACTAGACTAGAGAGAGAGAGTGTACGTCCGGGCACGTTATTGTTGCATCAGAAATTGCAGACTGTTGACATGTCAAGCTCGGGAGAGTTAGGTAAGTACTGAAAATCGACGCATGTTTTTCATGTTTCCAAATATCAGCAGCGTCTCTTCAAGGTAAATAAATGCGTGTTCCCAGAATATAAATTATTGGATGTTGGCTACGGTAAGGCTAGTTATTTATATAGGCAATGAAATGAATGCCATTCTGCACAGCTATAGCGTCATTGTGCAAAATGGTACGCAGCATCATCTGGAGATGCGTGTAACAAAAGTTAAACATTCACCTTCTGCTACCATTTCTATCAAGCCGTCTACGCATCCAATTTGATGCAACAGCCAAATCTGGTGGACACTGTCGGTGTGATCAAGCGTCACGAATGTATTTAAATCAAAGTGCCGTCCAGCTGGTAGTACTATTGATGGTTATACTACCGTATTACTGAAAGGGCTGAATCAAGCTTTCGCTTTCACAGTGAATGTCCAGAACATGAGTCATGAGAGTGACGGTAGATCTGGGTATTCTGTGAAAATGAGTCGTGACCGGTGTACTGGTGGCTGCGTGATGCTCGGTACACCGGTCACGACTATTTTAGTAGAATAACGTTACTCATAGCGTACTGTCTGGTCGTGTGCTGGGAAGAACATGTTCTGTATTGTCACATACACCGGATAGGTACAGTGAAAAGTGACATTCATTTCGAAAGCGAAAATTCAATTCAACCTTTTCCAGGAAATCTCTGTAGAATAACAATCAATTGTACAAGCTAGCTAGATGACTTGTGAAAATATCTGATGCTACTGCTTGCTAGTGGTCTACAAACAGTCTCTCTCCATTGGTAACCCTCCTGCTGTGTTCTGGTCGAATTGGACCGATTTACAAGGTTTTGTTTCTCTGAAAAATGTAGTTTATTTAATCTGATTGTCATAAGGTTCCATAACGTTGTCCACACAGGGCATCTGAACACACCAAATACATTTTGATGATTTTCATTACATTTTTTGGTGTTTTTATTTAACTTTTGTACACCTGTGGTGTTCCTGGTCAAATATAACTGGTCATTAGACATTAATGGGTGAGACTACAATTAGTGTATAACATTTTGTTCAGGCACATGTCCATTCCTCAAATGGACACACTTTCATCTCCCAGACCCCCGCATCCATGTGTATTCGAACACACACACACACACACACACACACACACACACACACACACACACACACACACACACACACACACACACCTCTTCTTGGTTTCCATGGCAGCCCCCACCGGAACCTTTCCCCAATAGAATCTTTCCCCCCAAGGGATCCACACCTGTTGGTATTTTCACAAACAATCGCAATATTGTTTCAATGATACATAGAGCTTTGCTCACAGCTCTGGTATATAAAGCTTTTTTGAGGCCTTGTTCGCAATTCATTCTGTGGCAGCACAATGACCAAACGCTATACTGTATTTGAGGCTCTTATCTTTGATCATGACACTGGTGAGGAGGAGATAGTCCTTGTTAAACTTTGACACAAAGTAGTCTGTGATAAATAGCACAATATGTTTCATCTGAGTATGTGTTATAGTCTAAATAATCCATACATTATGCTTTTTTTAAACTCAAAAATGAGTTGTATGAGCTCAGGTCAATGAGGCCTACAGGCCATAAATACAAAGAAGTTCAACACTTGTAATGTTCACAAGAACTTGATGAAAATATCTAAAACAACATTAGGTGATAATATATGTATTAATATGGATCTATAATCAGCTATAATGGGGTGGTCATTTTGGACCGGGAACACAGAATGAATTAACATGGAAGGAACAACAACAGGAGGGTTAACGGGAGACGTTCAGAGTTCCTCCAGCGCTGTTATGATCTTAGTACAGCTGTGTCCTAACATAACCAATGACGTGGTCAAAACACCCACATGGAAGGTTAATACAGCATTGTTTATATTGTCATTTGTAAATAAACCATGAATATACTGTGTACATAAGGCACATCTCATTGGATCCTGTAACTCTGAACAAGTTAGACTCCCATCCCCCAGTTCACCAAACATAGTGGCAGGGTCAGGTTGTTGAAATGATAGCTTGGGCCTTTAAGTTAATACACCAAATCAGATGAAATAGCCAAAGCTCTGAGCCAGTTGTCAACTTTCAGATTGCATTGATCAGCAAGAGGGTTGATTAACATATACAGCAGCACAACGTTCTTGGGCATCAATTCTTTGCCTTGTCTAGAGACGAAACCAATCCAAAATTAGTTTTGGTTTTTCAATGGTGTCTTGTCTGTGGGTGAATGTGTGCTGTCTTGTTTCCCACAGCCTTTGATTATGGCTTCTTGCTGCACACAAGTGAGGAGGCCACAGCCACCGTGGCTCTGAATGAGTACCTGAGCTCCCGCAGCTACCTGGCTGGGTTCAGCCCCTCTCGGGTGGACCAGGAGGTCTTTGAGCTCCTGCACAGGCCCCCGGCCCCGCAGCACGTGCACGCTCTGCGCTGGTACAGGCACATAGCAGCCCTGCAGCGGGAGACCCACAGCCCAGATAGCAGCAGTGAGTAGAGTCCAGGGCCCATGGACAGGATAGGGATGCTCCCCGTAGACTAGAGTAGTCCACTGCACAAGGGCAGTCATGCCCCCCCCCCCCCCCCCTAGACTAGACCGATAGTGCATGGTCACTTTGGAATGTCGGTAAGGCTAGCTATTTAAATAGTCAATTAAATTAATTGCTTTCTTCTACCTATGATCAGGCATCCTGAATGTATTTAAATCAGGGATGGGTGCCTTTGTGGGGGTGGGGGTGGGGGTGGGTGGGGGTGGGGCCACACAAAACACATCTCATCATCAGGGGCTGGAGTGGTTTGCGGGTAAAGGTTGAATTTCGCTTTCACAATGAATGTCACCTTTCACAATGAATGTCCCCTTTCACTGCACCTTTCACAATGAATGTCCCCTTTCACTGCACCTTTCACAATGAATGTCCCCTTTCACTGCACCTTTCACAATGAATGTCACCTTTCACTGCACCTTTCACAATGAATGTCAGCCCCTGTTCACTGCACCTGTTCACTCAATGAATGTCCCCTTTCACTGCACCTTTCACAATGACTCATAGTGTCAATGTCACCTGTTTCACTTTTCACAATGAATGTCACCATAGTGTCAGATTCACTGCACCTTCACAATGAATGTCATTGTGTCAGATATTTCACTGCACCTATCTGGTGTATGTGACAATATAACATTAGTTATTTTTCCAGAACATGAGTTATGACAAGTCCTGGAGAGCCCCGGTGACAGTAGCTAAGATTATTCTGTGAGAGTAGTCCTGACCGTTGTACTGTTGGCTTCGTGATGCAATATGGACGGTATACCAGTCACAACTATTTTCACAGAATACTCATAGCTACTGTCTCCAGCACTTGTTTAAAAAAGTTTTATGGTCAAATACACAGGATGGGTACAGTGAAAGGAGACATTCATTGTGAAAGCCCCTGTTCAAATGGACTCATAGCAATTCAACTGTTTTTCCAGTAATACGGTAGTATAACCATAAATGGTACTAGCTGGTCACATTAGATTCAGGCTTCTGCCCCTGTTCAATACCCTTGTGTTCTGCTGACAGACCCTCTAAAATGAGCTGCTGGACATTTAAAGCTGGTGGGCCTATCCTTCATTATTTCAGGATCAGTATATTGGGCAAAGAGCTTCATAGAAGCTTAATAGTGTCAGATATAGGCCAAGCCCCTGTTCAATATGGACTCATATTGTCAGATATAGGCCAAGCCCCTGTTCAATATGGACTCTTGATAGTGTCAGATATTTCCCAAGCCCCCCTCTTGTCAATATAGACTCATAGTGTCAGATATAGCCCAAGCCCCTGTTCCTCATAGTGTCAGATATAGCCCAAGCCCCTGTTCAATATGGACTCATAGTGTCAGATATAGCCCAAGCCCCTGTTCAATATAGACTCATAGTGTCAGATATAGCCCAAGCCCCTGTTCAATATGGACTCATAGTGTCAGATATAGCCCAAGCCCCTGTTCAATATGGACTCATAGTGTCAGATATGGCCAAGCCCCAATATGGACCTCAGATTCAATATGGACTCATAGTGTCAGATATATGGACTCCAAGCCCCTATTCAATATGGACTCATAGTGTCAGATATAGCCCAAGCCCCTGTTCAATATGGACTCATAGTGTCAGATATAGCCCAAGCCCCTGTTAAATATGGACTCATAGTGTCAGATATAGGCCAAGCCCCTGTTCAATATGGACTCATAGTGTCAGATATAGCCCAAGCCCCTGTTCAATATGGACTCATAGTGTCAGATAAGGCCAAGCCCCTGTTCAATATGGACTCATAGTGTCAGATATAGCCCAAGCCCCTGTTCAATATGGACTCATAGTGTCAGATATAGCCCAAGCCCCTGTTCAATATGGACTCATAGTGTCAGATATAGCCCAAGCCCCTGTTCAATATGGACTCATAGTGTCAGATATAGCCCAAGCCCCTGTTCAATATGGACTCATAGTGTCAGATATAGGCCAAGCCCCTGTTCAATATGGACTCATAGTGTCAGATATAGCCCAAGCCCCTGTTCAATATGGACTCATAGTGTCAGATATAGCCCAAGCCCCTGTTCAATATGGACTCATAGTGTCAGATATAGGCCAAGCCCCTGTTCAATATGGACTCATAGTGTCAGATATAGCCCAAGCCCCTGTTCAATATGGACTCATAGTGTCAGATATAGCCCCATAGTGTCAAGATATAGGCCAAGCCCCTGTTCAATATGGACTCATAGTGTCAGATATAGCCCAAGCCCCTGTTCAATATGGACTCATAGTGTCAGATATAGCCAAGCCCCTGTTCAATATGGACTCATAGTGTCAGATATGCCCAGCCCCTGTTCAATATGGACTCATAGTGTCAGATATAGCCCAAGCCCCTGTTCAATATGGACTCATAGTGTCAGATATAGCCCAAGCCCCTGTTCAATATGGACTCATAGTGTCAGATATAGCCCAAGCCCCTGTTCAATATGGACTCATAGTGTCAGATATAGCCCAAGCCCCTGTTCAATATGGACTCATAGTGTCAGATATAGCCCAAGTTCAATATGGACTCATAGTGTCTAGCCCAAGTTCAATATGGACTCATAGTGTCAGATATAGCCCAAGCCCCTGTTCAATATGGACTCATAGTGTCAGATATAGCCCAAGCCCCTGTTCAATATGGACTCATAGTCAGATATAGCCCAAGCCCCTGTTCAATATGGACTCATAGTGTCAGATATAGCCCAAGCCCCTGTTCAATATGGACTCATAGTGTCAGATATAGCCCAAGCCCCTGTTCAATATGGACTCATAGTGTCAGATATAGCCCAAGCCCCTGTTCAATATGGACTCATAGCCCAAGCCCCTGTTCAATATGGACTCATAGTCCCAAGCCCCTGTTCAATATGGACTCATAGTCAGATATAGCCCAAGCCCCTGTTCAATATGGACTCATAGTGTCAGATATAGGCCAAGCCCCTGTTCAATATAATAATAATAATGGAAGTCTAACTGTGTTTTAGTCCTGTATTGATTTGTCAGTGTTAACATGCTAGTGGCATGGGAGAACCACCCCGATCTTTGGTTGTTTCACTGGACTCTTTTCCATCCCGGAATTGTTTGATTTATTTTTTCATCACACTTGTGTTCCTTCCTGTGTGGGTTTTGTGTTTGTTTTTGACATGCACTTTGAGGGCTAGTTAGTGTGTTGCTTTCCACACCTCACCCCACGCAAACTAAGTCTACTGGTAGCAGGCCTGTAATCTTTGATGAAGGCCATCAGACTGCATGGTGTTCCTGTGCTCTGGAGACCAGGGGTGGTTGTCATCAGACTGCATGGTGTTCCTGTCTGGAGACCAGGGGTGGTTGTCATCAGACTGCATGGTGTTCCTGTCTGGAGACCAGGGGTGGTTGTCATCAGACTGCATGGTGTTCCTGTGCTCTGGAGACCAGGGGTGGTTGTCATCAGACTGCATGGTGTTCCTGTGCTCTGGAGACCAGGGGTGGTTGTCATCAGACTGCATGGTGTTCCTGTGCTCTGGAGACCAGGGGTGGTTGTCATCAGACTGCATGGTGTTCCTGTGCTCTGGAGACCAGGGGTGGTTGTCATCAGACTGCATGGTGTTCCTGTGCTCTGGAGACCAGGGGTGGTTGTCATCAGACTGCATGGTGTTCCTGCTCTGGAGACCAGGGGTGGTTCAGACTGCAGTGTTCCTGTCTGGAGACAGGGTGGTTGTCATGGTGTTCCTGTCTGGAGACCAGGGGTGGTTGTCATCAGACTGCATGTTCCTGTCTGGAGACCAGGGGTGGTTGTGACCATGTGTTCCTCTGGAGACCAGGGTGGTTGTCATCAGACTGCATGGTGTTCCTGTGCTCTGGAGACCAGGGGTGGTTGTCATCAGACTGCATGGTGTTCCTGTCCTGTCCAGGGGTGGTTGGAGACCAGACCAGGGTGGTTGTCATCAGACTGCATGGTGTTCCTGTGCTCTGGAGACCAGGGGTGGTTGTCATCAGACTGCATGGTGTTCCTGTGCTCTGGAGACCAGGGGTGGTTGTCATCAGACTGCATGGTGTTCCTGTCTGGAGACCAGGGGTGGTTGTCATCAGACTGCATAGTGTGCCTGTGCTCTGGAGACCAGGGGTGGTTGTCATCAGACTGCATGGTGTGTTCCTGTCTCAGACTGCAGATGTTCCCACCAGGGGTGGTTGTCATCAGACTGCATGGTGTTCCTGTCTGGAGACCAGGGGTGGTTGTCATCAGACTGCATGGTGTTCCTGTCTGGAGACCAGGGGTGGTTTGTCATCAGACTGCATGGTGTTCCTGTCTGGAGACCAGGGGTGGTTGTCACTCAGACTGCTTAAATGGTGTTCCTGTCTGGAGACCAGGGGTGGTTGTCATCAGACTGACATGGTGTTCCTGTCTGGAGACCAGGGGTGGTTGTCATCAGACTGCATGGTGTTCCTGTCTGGAGACCAGGGGTGGTTGTCATCAGACTGCATGGTGTTCCTGTCTGGAGACCAGGGGTGGTTGTCATCAGACTGCATGGTGTTCCTGTCTGGAGACCAGGGGTGGTTGTCATCAGACTGCATGGTGTTCCTGTCTGGAGACCAGGGGTGGTTGTCATCAGACTGCATGGTGTTCCTGTCTGGAGACCAGGGGTGGTTGTCATCAGACTGCATGGTGTTCCTGTCTGGAGACCAGGGGTGGTTGTCATCAGACTGATGGTGTTCCTGTCTGGAGACCAGGGTGGTTGTCATCAGACTGCATGGTGTTCCTGTCTGGAGACCAGGGGTGGTTGTCATCAGACTGCATGGTGTTCCTGTCTGGAGACCAGGGGTGGTTGTCATCAGACTGCATGGTGTTCCTGTCTGGAGACCAGGGGTGGTTGTCATCAGACTGCATGGTGTTCCTGTCTGGAGCATGGTGTTCCTGTTCTGTCTGGAGACCAGGGTGGTTGTCATCAGACTGCATGGTGTTCCTGTCTGGAGACCAGGGGTGGTTGTCATCAGACTGCATGGTGTTCCTGTCTGGAGACCAGGGGTGGTTGTCATCAGACTGCATGGTGTTCCTGTCTGGAGACCAGGGGTGGTTGTCATCAGACTGCATGGTGTTCCTGTCTGGAGACCAGGGGTGGTTGTCATCAGACTGCATGGTGTTCCTGTCTGGAGACCAGGGGTGGTTGTCATTAGAATAGCAGTGGTGTCTTGCATACCTGTCTGAGACAGTTGTCATCCTGCGCTGTCAAATCACAAAATAGAATCCAGAGATTTGAGGGTGGGGAATTCAATTCAATATGTCCTCTTCAGAGAAAAGTTTGCCTAATGTTCTTATTAAATATGTCCTCTGTCATCAGACTGCATTTTAGTAAAGGGAAAGAGGGTCCAGCAGGGGTGGTTGTCATCCCATGGTGGTCTGCCCCAGCCGGTGTCCAACCTGCCAAAGCTGCGACTCTACAACAGCCTCACACGCACCACTGCAGGTGACATGTTGACCATGGTGTTCTTTTGTTTTGCTCGTTCCTTTGAGAGCCATTTCAGATGGCTGAATGCTTCTGATCAAATAGGAAAGAAGGACACTGGATGTCAATGTACAACATAAAGGTTTACATTTAGATCCCATCTATGCAGCTCAGTTGGTAGAGCATGGCACTTGTGACGCCAGGGTAGTGGGTTCAGACGATTCCAAAGACCATGGAGACCACATAGAATGTACGCATGACTGTCGCTTTGGATAAAAGTGTCTGCTAAATGTACTGTGTTCCTTGGAGAATGCATGGTGTTCCTGTCTGGAGACCATGTCATTAGAATAGAGTGGTGTCTTGCATACCCTGTTGCCCGCTCAAATCACAAAATAGAATCCAGAGATTTGAGGGAATTCAATTCAATATGTCCTCTTCAGAGAAAAGTTTGCCAGACTGTTTTTGTTATTGGATCCAAAAAGTGTCTACAACAGCTAAATGTACTGTTATTAATGATCAAATAGGAAAGAAGGACAGACTGTAATTAATACATCAGACTGTAATTAATACCAGACTGTTATTATTGGATAAAAGTGTCTGCTAAATGTACTGTAATTAATACCAGACTGTTGTTATTGGATAAGTGTCTGCTAAATGTACTGTTATTAATACCAGACTGTAATTAATACCAGACTGTAATTAATACCAGACTGTTATTATTGGATAAAAGTGTCTGCTAAATGTACTGTTATTAATACCAGACCAGACTGTTGTTATTGGATAAAAGTGTCTGCTAAATGTACTGTTATTAATACCAGACTGTTGTTATTGGATAAGTGTCTGCTAAATGTACTGTTATTAATACCAGACTGTTGTTATTGGATAAAAGTGTCTGCTAAATGTACTGTTATTAATACCAGACTGTTATTATTGGATAAAAGTGTCTGCTAAATGTACTGTTATTAATACCAGACTGTTATTATTGGATAAAAGTGTCTGCTAAATGTACTGTTATTAATATCAGACTGTTGTTATTGGATAAGTGTCTGCTAAATGTACTGTAATTAATACCAGACTGTTATTATTGGATAAAAGTGTCTGCTAAATGTACTGTTATTAATACCAGACTGTTATTATTGGATAAAAGTGTCTGCTAAATGTACTGTAATTAATACCAGACTGTAATTAATACCAGACTGTTGTTATTGGATAAAAGTGTCTGCTAAATGTACTGTAATTAATACCAGACTGTAATTAATACCAGACTGTAATTAATATCAGACTGTTGTTATTGGATAAGTGTCTGCTAAATGTACTGTAATTAATACCAGACTGTTATTATTGGATAAAAGTGTCTGCTAAATGTACTGTAATTAATATCAGACTGTTGTTATTGCAGGAGCTGTTTGTTCCCCAGAATGGAAACAAGGTGTCGTGGTACTGCTGCGGACCCACTGTCTATGATGCCTCTCACATGGGACATGCCAGGTAAAGTTCACTTCAGGAAATAACAAGACGAGCAGTTTGTGAAAGCCACACCTCACAGCAAAGAGCTGTTTAAGTCCAATAGGTTTAGTCCAATAGGTGTAGTCTATAGTCCAATAGGTGTAGTCCAATAGGTATAGTCCAATAGGTGTAGTCTATAGTCCAATAGGTGTAGTCTATAGTCCAATAGGTGTAGTCCAATAGGTGTAGTCAATAGGTATAGTCCAATAGGTGTAGTCTATAGTCCAATAGGTGTAGTCCAATAGGTGTAGTCTATAGTCCAATAGGTATAGTCCAATAGGTGTAGTCTATAGTCCAATAGGTGTAGTCTATAGTCCAATAGGTGTAGTCCAATAGGTGTAGTCCAATAGGTATAGTCCAATAGGTGTAGTCTATAGTCCAATAGGTGTAGTCCAATAGGTATAGTCCAATAGGTGTAGTCTATAGTCCAATAGGTGTAGTCTATAGTCCAATAGGTGTAGTCCAATAGGTGTAGTCTATAGTCCAATAGGTATAGTCCAATAGGTGTAGTCTATAGTCCAATAGGTGTAGTCTATAGTCCAATAGGTATAGTCCAATAGGTGTAGTCTATAGTCCAATAGGTGTAGTCTATAGTCCAATAGGTGTAGTCTATAGTCCAATAGGTGTAGTCCAATAGGTGTAGTCCAATAGGTATAGTCCAATAGGTGTAGTCTATAGTCCAATAGGTGTAGTCTATAGTCCAATAGGTGTAGTCTATAGTCCAATAGGTATAGTCTATAGTCCAATAGGTATAGTCTATAGTCCAATAGGTGTAGTCTATAGTCCAATAGGTTTAGTTCAATAGGTGTAGTCCAATAGGTATAGTCTATAGTCCAATAGGTTTAGTTCAATAGGTATAGTCCAATAGGTATAGTCTATAGTCCAATAGGTTTAGTCTATTGTCCAATAGGTATAGTCTATAGTCCAATAGGTATAGTCTATAGTCCAATAGGTTTAGTCCAATAGGTGTAGTCTATAGTCCAATAGGTGTAGTCTATAGTCCAATAGGTTTAGTTCAATAGGTGTAGTCCAATAGGTATAGTCTATAGTCCAATAGGTTTAGTTCAATAGGTATAGTCTATAGTCCAATAGGTTTAGTCCAATAGGTGTAGTCTATAGTCCAATAGGTGTAGTCTATAGTCCAATAGGTTTAGTCCAATAGGTGTAGTCCAATAGGTATAGTCTATAGTCCAATAGGTTTAGTTCAATAGGTATAGTCTATAGTCCAATAGGTATAGTCTATAGTCCAATAGGTTTAGTTCAATAGGTTTAGTCTATTGTCCAATAGGTATAGTCTATAGCCCAATATAAAATATTCCTGACCGTTGCCCTTGTCTTCGTGATGCTCGGTACACCACGGTAATGACTATTTTCACAGAATACTCCTAGCTACTGTCTCCATCGCTTGTCATGACTCATGTCCTGAAGATTATAATAATGATAGATGTATTGTCACATACACCGGATGGGTACAGTAAAAGGGGACATTCATTGTGAAAGCGAAAGTGCAAGTCAACCTTTTCCAGGAATACGGTAGTATAACCATAAATGGTACTAGCTGGTCACATTACATTCAGGCTTCTGGCTATAACTGGTTCTGGAAAATAATAGTCTAGAACGAACACTATTTCCTGCTGTAGAACCTTTAGATCAGTTTCAGTGTTAAGATGTGCGTCCAAATGAAATGATTTGATCCCTTTTTGTTTTTCAGATCTTACATATCTTTTGATATCCTCCGAAGGATTCTGATGAACTATTTCAAATATGACGTGTTCTACTGCATGAACATTACGGACATAGACGACAAGGTAACCAGCAGTGGTACAAAACCACATGTCTCGCCCTTCTGTTGTGACAACTGAACCGTTGGCTGAATGGTCAGCGATCATTTGTCTGTGTGTCAGATCATCAGGCGGGCCAGACAGAACTACCTTCTGGAACAGTACAGAGAGAAGAAGCCAGCGGCTGCCCAGGTACTGCAGGATGTCCTTAGTGCCAGAGGGGTAAGACATCAAACTCTTTATAGTGTCTACAAAGTTCATGACATATGGATCTGTCATTATTTACAGGTGTGGCTACGTGATTGGTCATCTGTGGACCAGTGGCATGTCCTGGGCATACTCTCAGGTTCTAAAGTCCACCTCTGTAATGGGGGGGTGAGAATGAACCGTCCCATATATATAGAGAGAGTGGTGAACTTGGGCGCTGGGTGCCACATTACCACCTCTAACATCCCATTCACTCCATATCATTTGCAGCCCTTCCAGGCCAAGCTGGCCGAGACCACAGACCCAGACAAGAAACAGATGCTGGAGAGGCTGGACTCTGCCGTCGCTGCTGCTCTGGGACCCCTGCAGGGGGCGGTGGAGAGCAAGGCTGGGGAGGCTGACGTACAACGCCTGGCTCAGGTAAGATCTCCCCCCTGCTGTACAACATGGATCTCTACGGTTCCTGACAAGTCTCATACACTCCCAGAGGTTTGGACTGAGTTACCTAGTCAAGTCACATTTGATTGTCTCGACACAGTCGAGGGAGGACAGGCTCATAATAATGGCCCGGAACGGAGCACGTGGAATGGCATCAAACACCTGGAAACCATGGAAACACCTGGAAACCATGGAAACACCTGGAAACCATGTGTTGGGTGTGTTTGATATCATTCCACTGATGCTGCTCCAGTCATTACCACGAGCCTGTCCTCCTGATTAAGGTGACACCAACCTCCCGTGCGACGACACTGTACGAAAAGAACACCAGAGACCGAAGACACCGAAGTCAAATGTGTTCTTTTGGTTCTTTTGAAGGTGTTACTGGAGAAGGCCAAAGACCTGCTGTCTGATTGGTTGGATGCTCAATTTGGCAGTCAGGTGACCGAGAACTCCATCTTCTCTCTTCTTCCAAAGTTCTGGGAAGGGGAGTACCACAGCGACATGGACGCCTTGAATGTAAGGTGGAAGCACACACAACCCATATTTTATCATTCATATAACATTTATATTTATAATTAATTGTTAATTGTATTTTACTATGACCTTTTCTAGTGTCAATGCTCATTATCAGATGAGTCATCATGAATGTAGGTGGAAGCACAACTTGTGTCACATGACCTGAATTTGAACCTTTTTATTTTATTTAAGGTGTTTTTATCAAACTGTCCTCTTTTCTTTTTATGTCCGGTGGTTCAGCACCATCCTCAGATAATGTCTTCTCATTTCTGGATAAGAGTTAAAGCACAGGATCAAATCTTATGTCACACGATAATGTAAAAAACACAGGGCCCTGTCTCATAAACCATACAGTATTTTAGCAGTAATATAACATGAATATTTCTAATTGTTAATCCTATTTTACTATTAAAATGACTACATTTCTAGTGCCAATCCGATGATGGTAGTTAAAATGACTGATTCCCCCAGCTCTTCTGTGTTTAACCCCCCCAGGTCCTTCCCCCAGACGTACTCACCCGCGTCAGCGAGTACTGCCCAGAGATCGTGGACTTTGTGAAGAAGATCCTAGACAATGGCTTCGGGTAAGGGAGAGATGGTCTCTGTTATCATACCCTCGTAAAACTGACCATCCTACTGATCCTTGACTTCGGCAATGTCATTTATAAAATAGCCTCCAACACTCTACTCAGCAAACTGAGTGTAGTCCATCACAGTGCCATCTGTTTTGCCACCAAAGCCCCATACACTACTCACCACTGCGACCTGTACGCTCTCGTTGGCTGGCCCCCGCTTCATACTCGTTGCCAAACCCACTGGGGGTCTCTGCTGGGTAAAGCCCCGCCCTATCTCAGCTCGCTGGTCACCATAGCAAAGCCAAAGCCAATTCCTCCTTTGGTCGCCTTTCCTTCCAGTTCTCTGCTGCCACTGACTGGAACGAACTGCAAAAATCACTGAAGCTGAAGACTCATATCTCCCTCACCAGCTTTAAGAACCAGCTGTCAGAGCAGCTCACAGATCACTGCACCTGTTCATAGCCCATCTGTATACAGCCCATCTATCTACCTCATCCCCATACTGTATTTATTTATTTTGCTCCTTTTGCACCACAGTATCTCTACTTGCACATCCATCTTTTGCACATTCCAGTGTTTAATTGCCATATTGTAATTACTTCGCCACCATTCCATGTGTAACTCTGTGTTGTTGTATGTGTCGAACTGCTATGCTTTATCTTGGCCAGGTCGCAGTTGCAAATGAGAACTTGTTCTCAACTAGCCTACCTGGTTAAATAAAGGTGGAAAAAATAAATCATTCAGGCCCCCCTCCTCTAATTAGTTTTAAAACAACTCTCAGTTCATCCTTCTGTCTCTGTTATCATTCAGGCCCCCCTCCTCTAATTAGTTGTAAAACAACTCTCAGTTCATCCTTCTGTCTCTGTTATCATTCAGGCCCCCCTCCTCTAATTAGTTGTAAAACAACTCTCAGTTCATCCTTCTGTCTCTGTTATCATTCAGGCCCCCCTCCTCTAATTAGTTGTAAAACAACTCTCAGTTCATCCTTCTGTCTCTGTTATCATTCAGGCCCCCTCCTCTAATTAGTTGTAAAACAACTCTCAGTTCATCCTTCTGTCTCTGTTATCATTCAGGCCCCCTCCTCTAATTAGTTGTAAAACAACTCTCAGTTCATCCTTCTGTCTCTTATCATTCAGGCCCCCTCCTCTAATTAGTTTTAAAACAACTCTCAGTTCATCCTTCTGTCTCTGTTATCATTCAGGCCCCCTCCTCTAATTAGTTTTAAAACAACTCTCAGTTCATCCTTCTGTCTCTGTTATCATTCAGGCCCCCTCCTCTAATTAGTTTTAAAACAACTCTCAGTTCATCCTTCTGTCTCTGTTATCATTCAGGCCCCCTCCTCTAATTAGTTTTAAAACAACTCTCAGTTCATCCTTCTGTCTCTGTTATCATTCAGGCCCCCTCCTCTAATTAGTTTTAAAACAACTCTCAGTTCATCCTTCTGTCTCTGTTATCATTCAGGCCCCCTCCTCTAATTAGTTTTAAAACAACTCTCAGTTCATCCTTCTGTCTCTGTTATCATTCAGGCCCCCTCCTCTAATTAGTTTTAAAACAACTCTCAGTTCATCCTTCTGTCTCTGTTATCATTCAGGCCCCCTCCTCTAATTAGTTTTAAAACAACTCTCAGTTCATCCTTCTGTCTCTGTTATCATTCAGGCCCCCTCTAATTAGTTTTAAAACAACTCTCAGTTCATCCTTCTGTCTCTGTTATCATTCAGGCCCCCTCCTCTAATTAGTTTTAAAACAACTCTCAGTTCATCCTTCTGTCTCTGTTCTCATTCAGGCCCCCTCCTCTAATTAGTTTTAAAACAACTCTCAGTTCATCCTTCTGTCTCTGTTATCATTCAGGCCCCCTCCTCTAATTAGTTTTAAAACAACTCTCAGTTCATCCTTCTGTCTCTTATCATTCAGGCCCCCTCCTCTAATTAGTTTTAAAACAACTCTCAGTTCATCCTTCTGTCTCTGTTATCATTCAGGCCCCCTCCTCTAATTAGTTGTAAAACAACTCTCAGTTCATCCTTCTGTCTCTGTTATCATTCAGGCCCCCTCCTCTAATTAGTTGTAAAACAACTCTCAGTTCATCCTTCTGTCTCTGTTATCATTCAGGCCCCCTCCTCTAATTAGTTGTAAAACAACTCTCAGTTCATCCTTCTGTCTCTGTTATCATTCAGGCCCCCTCCTCTAATTAGTTGTAAAACAACTCTCAGTTCATCCTTCTGTCTCTGTTATCATTCAGGCCCCCTCCTCTAATTAGTTGTAAAACAACTCTCAGTTCATCCTTCTGTCTCTTATCATTCAGGCCCCCTCCTCTAATTAGTTTTAAAACAACTCTCAGTTCATCCTTCTGTCTCTGTTATCATTCAGGCCCCCTCCTCTAATTAGTTTTAAAACAACTCTCAGTTCATCCTTCTGTCTCTGTTATCATTCAGGCCCCCTCCTCTAATTAGTTTTAAAACAACTCTCAGTTCATCCTTCTGTCTCTGTTATCATTCAGGCCCCCTCCTCTAATTAGTTTTAAAACAACTCTCAGTTCATCCTTCTGTCTCTGTTATCATTCAGGCCCCCTCCTCTAATTAGTTTTAAAACAACTCTCAGTTCATCCTTCTGTCTCTGTTATCATTCAGGCCCCCTCCTCTAATTAGTTTTAAAACAACTCTCAGTTCATCCTTCTGTCTCTGTTATCATTCAGGCCCCCTCCTCTAATTAGTTTTAAAACAACTCTCAGTTCATCCTTCTGTCTCTGTTATCATTCAGGCCCCCTCTAATTAGTTTTAAAACAACTCTCAGTTCATCCTTCTGTCTCTGTTATCATTCAGGCCCCCTCCTCTAATTAGTTTTAAAACAACTCTCAGTTCATCCTTCTGTCTCTGTTATCATTCAGGCCCCCCTCCTCTAATTAGTTGTAAAACAACTCTCAGTTCATCCTTCTGTCTCTGTTATCATTCAGGCCCCCTCCTCTAATTAGTTGTAAAACAACTCTCAGTTCATCCTTCTGTCTCTGTTATCATTCAGGCCCCCTCCTCTAATTAGTTTTAAAACAACTCTCAGTTCATCCTTCTGTCTCTGTTATCATTCAGGCCCCCCTCCTCTAATTAGTTTTAAAACAACTCTCAGTTCATCCTTCTGTCTCTGTTATCATTCAGGCCCCCCTCCTCTAATTAGTTGTAAAACAACTCTCAGTTCATCCTTCTGTCTCTGTTATCATTCAGGCCCCCTCCTCTAATTAGTTTTAAAACAACTCTCAGTTCATCCTTCTGTCTCTGTTATCATTCAGGCCCCCTCCTCTAATTAGTTTTAAAACAACTCTCAGTTCATCCTTCTGTCTCTGTTATCATTCAGGCCCCCTCCTCTAATTAGTTTTAAAACAACTCTCAGTTCATCCTTCTGTCTCTCTGTTATCATTCAGGCCCCCTCCTCTAATTAGTTTTAAAACAACTCTCAGTTCATCCTTCTGTCTCTGTTATCATTCAGGCCCCCTCCTCTAATTAGTTTTAAAACAACTCTCAGTTCATCCTTCTGTCTCTGTTATCATTCAGGCCCCCTCCTCTAATTAGTTTTAAAACAACTCTCAGTTCATCCTTCTGTCTCTGTTATCATTCAGGCCCCCTCCTCTAATTAGTTGTAAAACAACTCTCAGTTCATCCTTCTGTCTCTGTTATCATTCAGGCCCCCTCCTCTAATTAGTTGTAAAACAACTCAGTTCAGTTATCATTCATCCTTCTAATTGTTTTCTCTGTTATCATTCAGGCCCCCTCCTCTAATTAGTTTTAAAACAACTCTCAGTTCATCCTTCTGTCTCTGTTATCATTCAGGTTCATCCTTCTGTCCCCATTCAGGCCCCCTCTAATTAGTTTTAAAACAACTCTCAGTTCATCCTTCTGTCTCTGTTCTCATTCAGGCCCCCTCCTCTAATTAGTTTTAAAACAACTCTCAGTTCATCCTTCTGTCTCTGTTATCATTCAGGCCCCCCTCCTCTAATTAGTTTTAAAACAACTCTCAGTTCATCCTTCTGTCTCTGTTATCATTCAGGCCCCCCCTCCTCTAATTAGTTTTAAAACAACTCTCAGTTCATCCTTCTGTCTCTGTTATCATTCAGGCCCCCCTCCTCTAATTAGTTTTAAAACAACTCTCAGTTCATCCTTCTGTCTCTGTTATCATTCAGGCCCCCTCCTCTAATTAGTTTTAAAACAACTCTCAGTTCATCCTTCTGTCTCTGTTATCATTCAGGCCCTCCATCCCTCTAATTAGTTAGTTGTAAAACAACTCTCAGTTCATCCTTCTGTCTCTGTTATCATTCAGGCCCCCCTCCTCTAATTAGTTTTAAAACAACTCTCAGTTCATCCTTCTGTCTCTGTTATCATTCAGGCCCCCCTCCTCTAATTAGTTTTAAAACAACTCTCAGTTCATCCTTCTGTCTCTGTTATCATTCAGGCCCCCCTCCTCTAATTAGTTTTAAAACAACTCTCAGTTCATCCTTCTGTCTCTGTTATCATTCAGGCCCCCCTCCTCTAATTAGTTTTAAAACAACTCTCAGTTCATCCTTCTGTCTCTTATCATTCAGGCCCCCCTCCTCTAATTAGTTTTAAAACAACTCTCAGTTCATCCTTCTGTCTCTGTTATCATTCAGGCCCCCCTCCTCTAATTAGTTGTAAAACAACTCTCAGTTCATCCTTCTGTCTCTGTTATCATTCAGGCCCCCTCCTCTAATTAGTTTTAAAACAACTCTCAGTTCATCCTTCTGTCTCTGTTATCATTCAGGCCCCCTCCTCTAATTAGTTTTAAAACAACTCTCAGTTCATCCTTCTGTCTCTGTTATCATTCAGGCCCCTCCTCTAATTAGTTTTAAAACAACTCTCAGTTCATCCTTCTGTCTCTTATCATTCAGGCCCCCTCCTCTAATTAGTTTTAAAACAACTCTCAGTTCATCCTTCTGTCTCTGTTATCATTTCAGGCCCCCTCCTCTAATTAGTTTTAAAACAACTCTCAGTTCATCCTTCTGTCTCTGTTATCATTCAGGCCCCCTCCTCTAATTAGTTGTAAAACAACTCTCAGTTCATCCTTCTGTCTCTGTTATCATTCAGGCCCCCTCCTCTAATTAGTTGTAAAACAACTCTCAGTTCATCCTTCTGTCTCTGTTATCATTCAGGCCCCCTCCTCTAATTAGTTGTAAAACAACTCTCAGTTCATCCTTCTGTCTCTGTTATCATTCAGGCCCCCTCCTCTAATTAGTTTTAAAACAACTCTCAGTTCATCCTTCTGTCTCTGTTATCATTCAGGCCCCCTCCTCTAATTAGTTTTAAAACAACTCTCAGTTCATCCTTCTGTCTCTGTTATCATTCAGGCCCCCTCCTCTAATTAGTTTTAAAACAACTCTCAGTTCATCCTTCTGTCTCTGTTATCATTCAGCCCCCCCTCTAATTAGTTTTAAAACAACCTCCATCCCTGTCTCTGTTATCATTCAGGTTTTAAAACAACTCTCAGTTCATCCTTCTGTCTCTGTTATCATTCAGGCCCCCTCCTCTAATTAGTTTTAAAACAACTCTCAGTTCATCCTTCTGTCTCTGTTATCATTCAGGCCCCCTCCTCTAATTAGTTTTAAAACAACTCTCAGTTCATCCTTCTGTCTCTGTTATCATTCAGGCCCCCTCCTCTAATTAGTTTTAAAACAACTCTCAGTTCATCCTTCTGTCTCTGTTATCATTCAGGCCCCCTCCTCTAATTAGTTTTAAAACAACTCTCAGTTCATCCTTCTGTCTCTGTTATTCATTCAGGTTCATCCTTCCTCTGTTATCATTCATTAGTTTTAAAACAACTCTCAGTTCATCCTTCTGTCTCTGTTATCATTCAGGCCCCCTCCTCTAATTAGTTTTAAAACAACTCTCAGTTCATCCTTCTGTCTCTGTTATCATTCAGGCCCCCTCCTCTAATTAGTTGTAAAACAACTCTCAGTTCATCCTTCTGTCTCTGTTATCATTCAGGCCCCCTCCTCTAATTAGTTTTAAAACAACTCTCAGTTCATCCTTCTGTCTCTGTTATCATTCAGGCCCCCCTCCTCTAATTAGTTTTAAAACAACTCTCAGTTCATCCTTCTGTCTCTGTTATCATTCAGGCCCCCCTCCTCTAATTAGTTTTAAAACAACTCTCAGTTCATCCTTCTGTCTCTGTTATCATTCAGGCCCCCTCCTCTAATTAGTTGTAAAACAACTCTCAGTTCATCTCTGTTATCATTGTCTCTGTTATCATTCAGTCTCTGTTATCATTCCCCTCCTCTAATTAGTTTTAAAACAACTCTCAGTTCATCCTTCTGTCTCTGTTATCATTCAGGCCCCCCTCCTCTAATTAGTTTTAAAACAACTCTCAGTTCATCCTTCTGTCTCTGTTATCATTCAGGCCCCCTCCTGTCTCTAATTAGTTTTAAAACAACTCTCAGTTCATCCTTCTGTCTCTGTTATCATTCAGGCCCCCTCCTCTAATTAGTTTTAAAACAACTCTCAGTTCATCCTTCTGTCTCTGTTATCATTCAGGCCCCCTCCTCTAATTAGTTTTAAAACAACTCTCAGTTCATCCTTCTGTCTCTGTTATCATTCAGGCCCCCTCCTCTAATTAGTTTTAAAACAACTCTCAGTTCATCCTTCTGTCTCTGTTATCATTCAGGCCCCCTCCTCTAATTAGTTTAAAACAACTCTCAGTTCATCCTTCTGTCTCTGTTATCATTCAGGCCCCCTCCTCTAATTAGTTTTAAAACAACTCTCAGTTCATCCTTCTGTCTCTGTTATCATTCAGGCCCCCTCTCTAATTAGTTTTAAAACAACTCTCAGTTCATCCTTCTGTCTCTGTTATCATTCAGGCCCCCTCCTCTAATTAGTTTTAAAACAACTCTCAGTTCATCCTTCTGTCTCTGTTCTCATTCAGGCCCCTCCTCTAATTAGTTTTAAAACAACTCTCAGTTCATCCTTCTGTCTCTGTTATCATTCAGGCCCCCTCCTCTAATTAGTTTTAAAACAACTCTCAGTTCATCTTCTGTCTCTGTCTCTGTTCTCATTCATCCTTCTGTCTCTGTTATCATTCCCTCCTCTAATTAGTTTTAAAACAACTCTCAGTTCATCCTTCTTCTGTCTCTAATTAGTTTTAAAACAACTCTCAGTTCATCCTTCTGTCTCTGTTATCATTCCCTCCTCTAATTAGTTTTAAAACAACTCTCAGTTCATCCTTCTGTCTCTGTTATCATTCAGGCCCCCTCCTCTAATTAGTTTTAAAACAACTCTCAGTTCATCCTTCTGTCTCTGTTATCATTCAGGCCCCCTCCTCTAATTAGTTTTAAAACAACTCTCAGTTCATCCTTCTGTCTCTGTTATCATTCAGGCCCCCTCCTCTAATTAGTTTTAAAACAACTCTCAGTTCATCCTTCTGTCTCTGTTATCATTCAGGCCCCCTCCTCTAATTAGTTTTAAAACAACTCTCAGTTCATCCTTCTGTCTCTGTTATCATTCAGGCCCCCTCCTCTAATTAGTTTAAAACAACTCTCAGTTCATCCTTCTGTCTCTGTTATCATTCAGGCCCCCTCCTCTAATTAGTTTTAAAACAACTCTCAGTTCATCCTTCTGTCTCTGTTATCATTCAGGCCCCCCTCCTCTAATTAGTTTTAAAACAACTCTCAGTTCATCCTTCTGTCTCTGTTATCATTCAGGCCCCCCTCCTCTAATTAGTTTTAAAACAACTCTCAGTTCATCCTTCTGTCTCTGTTATCATTCAGGCCCCCTCCTCTAATTAGTTTTAAAACAACTCTCAGTTCATCCTTCTGTCTCTGTTATCATTCAGGCCCCCTCCTCTAATTAGTTTTAAAACAACTCTCAGTTCATCCTTCTGTCTCATTGTTAGTTTTAAAACAACTCTCAGTTCATCCTTCTGTCTCTGTTATCATTCAGGTTCATCCTTCTGTCCCTCTAATTAGTTTTAAAACAACTCTCAGTTCATCCTTCTGTCTCTGTTATCATTCAGGCCCCCTCCTCTAATTAGTTGTAAAACAACTCTCAGTTCATCCTTCTGTCTCTGTTATCATTCAGGCCCCCTCCTCTAATTAGTTTTAAACAACTCTCAGTTCATCCTTCTGTCTCTGTTATCATTCAGGCCCCCTCCTCTAATTAGTTTTAAAACAACTCTCAGTTCATCCTTCTGTCTCTGTTATCATTCAGGTTATCATTCCCCCTCCTCTAATTAGTTTTAAAACAACTCTCAGTTCATCCTTCTGTCTCTGTTATCATTCAGGCCCCCTCCTCTAATTAGTTTTAAAACAACTCTCAGTTCATCCTTCTGTCTCTGTTATCATTCAGGCCCCCTCCTCTAATTAGTTTTAAAACAACTCTCAGTTCATCCTTCTGTCTCTGTTATCATTCAGGCCCCCTCCTCTAATTAGTTTTAAAACAACTCTCAGTTCATCCTTCTGTCTCTGTTATCATTCAGGCCCCCTCCTCTAATTAGTTTTAAAACAACTCTCAGTTCATCCTTCTGTCTCTGTTATCATTCAGGCCCCCTCCTCTAATTAGTTTTAAAACAACTCTCAGTTCATCCTTCTGTCTCTGTTATCATTCAGGCCCCCTCCTCTAATTAGTTTTAAAACAACTCTCAGTTCATCCTTCTGTCTCTGTTATCATTCAGGCCCCCTCCTCTAATTAGTTTTAAAACAACTCTCAGTTCATCCTTCTGTCTCTGTTATCATTCATCCTCTAATTAGTTTTAAACAACTCCCATCCTTCTGTCTCTGTTATCATTCAGGCCCCCTCCTCTAATTAGTTTTAAAACAACTCTCAGTTCATCCTTCTGTCTCTGTTCTCATTCAGGCCCCCTCCTCTAATTAGTTTTAAAACAACTCTCAGTTCATCCTTCTGTCTCTGTTATCATTCAGGCCCCCTCCTCTAATTAGTTTTAAAACAACTCTCAGTTCATCCTTCTGTCTCTGTTATCATTCAGGCCCCCTCCTCTAATTAGTTTTAAAACAACTCTCAGTTCATCCTTCTGTCTCTGTTCTCATTCAGGCCCTCCTCTAATTAGTTTTAAAACAACTCTCAGTTCATCCTTCTGTCTCTGTTATCATTCAGGCCCTCCTCTAATTAGTTTTAAAACAACTCTCAGTTCATCCTTCTGTCTCTGTTCTCATTCAGGCCCCCTCCTCTAATTAGTTTTAAAACAACTCTCAGTTCATCCTTCTGTCTCTGTTATCATTCAGGCCCTCCTCTAATTAGTTTTAAAACAACTCTCAGTTCATCCTTCTGTCTCTGTTATCATTCAGGCCCCCTCCTCTAATTAGTTTTAAAACAACTCTCAGTTCATCCTTCTGTCTCTGTTATCATTCAGGCCCCCTCCTCTAATTAGTTTAAAACAACTCTCAGTTCATCCTTCTGTCTCTGTTATCATTCAGGCCCCCTCCTCTAGTTTTAAACAACTCTCAGTTTTGTCTCTGTTATCATTCACAACTCTCAGTTCATCCTTCTGTCTCTGTTCTCATTCAGGCCCCCTCCTCTAATTAGTTTTAAAACAACTCTCAGTTCATCCTTCTGTCTCTGTTATCATTCAGGCCCCCTCCTCTAATTAGTTTTAAAACAACTCTCAGTTCATCCTTCTGTCTCTGTTATCATTCAGGCCCCCTCCTCTAATTAGTTTTAAAACAACTCTCAGTTCATCCTTCTGTCTCTGTTATCATTCAGGCCCCCTCCTCTAATTAGTTTTAAAACAACTCTCAGTTCATCCTTCTGTCTCTGTTATCATTCAGGCCCCCTCCTCTAATTAGTTGTAAACAACTCTCAGTTCATCCTTCTGTCTCTGTTATCATTCAGGCCCCCTCCTCTTGTCCTAATTCAGTTTTTTAAAACAACTCTCAGTTCATCCTTCTGTCTCTGTTATCATTCAGGCCCCCTCCTAATTAGTTTTAAAACAACTCTCAGTTCATCCTTCTGTCTCTGTTATCATTCAGGCCCCTCCTCTAATTAGTTTTAAAGCAACTCTCAGTTCATCCATTGTCTCTGTTCTCATTCAGGCCCCACTCCTCTGTTAGTTTAAACAACTCTCAGTTCATCCTTCTGTCT
>NC_060176.1:198005-203113 GCF_021184085.1 Oncorhynchus gorbuscha | reverse complement strand
AGAGGGCTGCCCACCAAAACTCACAGACCAGGCAAGATGGGCATTAATCAGAGAGGTAACAAAGAGAGAGGGCTGCCCACCAAAACTTACAGACCAGGCAAGATGAGCATTAATCAGAGAGGCAACAAAGAGAGAGGGCTGCCCACCAAAACTCACAGACCAGGCAAGATGGGCATTAATCAGAGAGGTAACAAAGAGAGAGGGCTGCCCACCAAAACTCACAGACCAGGCAAGATGGGCATTAATCAGAGAGGCAACAAAGAGAGAGGGCTGCCCACCAAAACTCACAGACCAGGCAAGATGGGCATTAATCAGAGAGGTAACAAAGAGAGAGGGCTGCCCACCAAAACTCACAGACCAGGCAAGATGGGCATTAATCAGAGAGGCAACAAAGAGAGAGGGCTGCCCACCAAAACTCACAGACCAGGCAAGATGGGCATTAATCAGAGAGGCAACAAAGAGAGAGGGCTGCCCACCAAAACTCACAGACCAGGCAAGATGGGCATTAATCAGAGAGGCAACAAAGAGAGAGGGCTGCCCACCAAAACTCACAGACCAGGCAAGATGGGCATTAATCAGAGAGGCAACAAAGAGAGAGGGCTGCCCACCAAAACTCACAGACCAGGCAAGATGGGCATTAATCAGAGAGGCAACAAAGAGAGAGGGCTGCCCACCAAAACTCACAGACCAGGCAAGATGGGCATTAATCAGAGAGGCAACAAAGAGAGAGGGCTGCCCACCAAAACTCACAGACCAGGCAAGATGGGCATTAATCAGAGAGGCAACAAAGAGAGAGGGCTGCCCACCAAAACTCACAGACCAGGCAAGATGGGCATTAATCAGAGAGGCAACAAAGAGAGAGGGCTGCCCACCAAAACTCACAGACCAGGCAAGATGGGCATTAATCAGAGAGGCAACAAAGAGAGAGGGCTGCCCACCAAAACTCACAGACCAGGCAAGATGGGCATTAATCAGAGAGGCAACAAAGAGAGAGGGCTGCCCACCAAAACTCACAGACCAGGCAAGATGGGCATTAATCAGAGAGGCAACAAAGAGAGAGGGCTGCCCACCAAAACTCACAGACCAGGCAAGATGGGCATTAATCAGAGAGGCAACAAAGAGAGAGGGCTGCCCACCAAAACTCACAGACCAGGCAAGATGGGCATTAATCAGAGAGGCAACAAAGAGAGAGGGCTGCCCACCAAAACTCACAGACCAGGCAAGATGGGCATTAATCAGAGAGGGAACAAAGAGAGAGGGCTGCCCACCAAAACTCACAGACCAGGCAAGATGGGCATTAATCAGAGAGGGAACAAAGAGAGAGGGCTGCCCACCAAAACTCACAGACCAGGCAAGATGGGCATTAATCAGAGAGGGAACAAAGAGAGAGGGCTGCCCACCAAAACTCACAGACCAGGCAAGATGGGCATTAATCAGAGAGGGAACAAAGAGAGAGGGCTGCCCACCAAAACTCACAGACCAGGCAAGATGGGCATTAATCAGAGAGGGAACAAAGAGAGAGGGCTGCCCACCCAAACTCACAGACCAGGCAAGATGGCATTAATCAGAGAGGGAACAAAGAGAGAGGGCTGCCCACCAAAACTCAGACCAGGCAAGATGGGCATTAATCAGAGAGGCAACAAGAGAGAGGGCTGCCCACCAAAACTCACAGACTAGGCAAGATGGGCATTAATCAGAGAGGCAACAAAGAGAGAGGGCTGCCCACCAAAACTCACAGACCAGGCAAGATGGGCATTAATCAGAGAGGGAACAAAGAGAGAGGGCTGCCCACCAAAACTCACAGACCAGGCAAGATGGGCATTAATCAGAGAGGGAACAAAGAGAGAGGGCTGCCCACCAAAACTCACAGACCAGGCAAGATGGGCATTAATCAGAGAGGGAACAAAGAGAGAGGGCTGCCCACCAAAACTCAGACCAGGCAAGATGGGCATTAATCAGAGAGGGAACAAAGAGAGAGGGCTGCCCACCAAAACTCACAGACCAGGCAAGATGGGCATTAACTGTGAGAGGCAACAAAGAGAGAGGGCTGCCCACCAAAACTCAGACCAGGCAGATGGGCATTAATCAGAGGCAACAAGAGAGAGGGCTGCCCACCAAAACTCAGACCAGGCAAGATGGGCATTAATCAGAGAGGTAACAAAGAGAGAGGCTGCCCACCAAAACTCAAGGTGACCAGGTAAGATGGGCATTAATCAGAGAGGCAACAAAGAGAGAGGCTGCCCACCAAAACTCACAGACCAGGCAAGATGGGCATTAATCAGGAGAGGCAACAAAGAGACCAAAGACAACCCTGAAGGAGCTGCAAAGCTCCACAGCGGAGATTGAGTATCTGTCCATAGGACCACTTTAAGGACCACTTTAAGCCGCTGGTGTTCACCAAAAGTGGGAGACTCCCAAACATATGGAAGAAGGTACTCTGGTCAGATGAGACTAAAATGTAGCTTTTTTGGCCATAAAGGAACCCTGTCTGGCCAAACCTAAACATCTCATCACGAGGAATACCCCACAGTGAAGCATGTGGTGGTGGCAGCATGTGGTTTATGGGAAAACATTTAAATGTATTGAATGACTCATGTCAAAGCCCAAACCTCCCAATCCAATTGAGAATCTGTGGTTTTGACTTAAAGATTGCTGTACACCAGCGGAAACCCATCCAACTTGAAGGATCTGGGGCAGTTTTACCTTGAAGAAAGGGCAAAATCCCAGTGGCTAGATGCTAAGCTTATAGAGAC
The DNA here is from genome assembly GCF_021184085.1 of Oncorhynchus gorbuscha. Lineage (NCBI taxonomy): Eukaryota > Metazoa > Chordata > Actinopteri > Salmoniformes > Salmonidae > Oncorhynchus > Oncorhynchus gorbuscha. Next base: position 200,360 of record NC_060176.1, on the reverse strand, counting down.
ATACCCCAAGAGACTTGCAGCTGTAATTTCTGCAAAGGAGGCTTTGGGAGGTGAACAGTGATGCACGCTCAAGTTTTCTGTTTTTTTGTCTCGTTTGTTTCACAAGAAAAAATATTTTGCATCTTCAAAGTAGTAGGCATAAATCTAATGATACAAAACCCCCCCCCACAAAAAATAATAATAATAATTCCAGGTTGTTAGGCAACGACATAGGAAAAATGCCAAAGGGGTCAATACTTTCGCAGGCTCCTGTATGTCAAGTTATAAAACTGTATTTCATTTAAACACTTTTGCTCAATGCTATATTTACAGTCCTGTTTCAACCTGGGATTTACTAATACGTGTGGTACTATGGATGCTTCAACGGGTCAAATAGTGGTGTTAGATCCTATTAAAATGAATTCTAGATCAATCCCAGGTTCATTGACAACGGGACGCCAATGTAGCCTAAAGCATGAGCTGTTGGTTGCATGTCCAGTTGTCTTAACATTAACACTGGTTAAGTAAGCATGTTGATGTTGAGCTGCCGAACCCAGCACTGACACAGTCACTAACTCTAACCCGCTTCTCTTCTCTCACCATGCTAACCATGCTAACAACAGGAGGATGACGAGGGCAGCTGGGCCCAGGTTTGCACACCCCTGTCTGTCTCTTTTCTCTGGCTGTGGTAGACGACGAGGACATTTCACCTTATTTCAGTTGGACAGATAGTTTTTTTTTTGGTTTCCTTGCACGGATGCTCTGACAACAGTATGGCTCTTGGTCTCTGTTTACTTTAGTCAGCTGCACATTTAACCTGCATGTAAATCTGGAGGTATCGGAGACGGAGGATATTGCAGCGAGAATAATGTAGTTATACACATTGTGATAAGGCTTCTTCATCAAACTCTTGTGGTGGCAGACAGACATCGACTCAGATGTCCTGTTTAGGAGCCACAGACAGGACAGGAGAGATTTATTAGAATCCTCTGCTGTTTAGAAGTTGGGCTACTTCCTTCCCCTCCCACCTATCAGAACACACATCAGTCTAGTTCTCTGACCTCCCACCTATCAGAACACACATCAGTCTAGTTCTCTGACCTCCCACCTATCAGAACACACATCCCACCTAAGAACACACATCAGTCTAGTTCTCTGACTGGCCCTAGTTCTGATCTGTGGTCGTAGCTGCTCTTAAACCTGCTGTAACTTACACACAGACATGAGCGTACAGACACGTGCACACTCTAGATTTTAATGGGGTGATTTCCATCACTTTCCCAGCTAGCCTTTTTCTTTCATAGCGATGGTAGCCATCCCCCACTAACTTTTGACTCTTCAGTAGACTCCAAACACAGTATGACCAAGCCCCTGTCCCTCCCTCCCCACAGACGCTGGCATATGGAGACATGAACCATGAGTGGATTGGTAACGAGTGGCTGCCCAGCCTGGGTCTGCCCCAGTACCGGTCCTACTTCATGGAGTCCCTGGTAGACGCACGCATGCTGGATCACCTCACCAAGAAGGACATGAGGGGACAGCTTAAAATGGTGGACAGTTTCCACAGGTAAAAAGCTCAAAATGGTGGACAGTTTCCACAGGTAAAAAGCTCAAAATGGTGGACAGTTTCCACAGGTAAAAAGCTCAAAATGGTGGACAGTTTCCACAGGTGTTAGCAACCAAAATGGTGGACATATTCCACAGGTATTAGGAAGCTCAAAATGGTGGACAGTTTCCACAGGTGTTAGGAACCAAAATGGTGGACATATTCCACAGGTATTAGGAACCAAAATGGTGGACAGTTTCCACAGGTATTAGGAACCAAAATGGTGGACATATTCCACAGGTATTAGGAACCAAAATGGTGGACAGTTTCCACAGGTATTAGGAACCAAAATAGTGGATAGTTTCCACAGGTATTAGGAACCAAAATAGTGGATAGTTTCCACAGGTATTAGGAACCAAAATGGTGGACAGTTTCCACAGGTATTAGGAACCAAAATGGTGGACAGTTTCCACAGGTATTAGGAACCAAAATGGTGGACAGTTTCCACAGGTATTAGGAACCAAAATGGTGGACAGTTTCCACAGGTATTAGGAACCAAAATGGTGGACAGTTTAAATGTTTAACCAGTCAATGTGTCTGTGTAACAGGAACAGTTTCCAGTGTGGGGTTATGTGTCTGAGGAGACTGAACTACGACAGGAAGGAGCTGGAGAGGAGGCGTGACGAGACCCAGCTTGAGCTGCAAGGTAACAGCTGGGATAACGGTGAGAGAAAATGACAGTCGACCGAAGGGAGAAATGACCACACTGTTAAGATTCACTCATCATTTAGTTAGCTCAGCAACGCTAAGCTAATAACGCTATGGGAGAA
>NC_060176.1:95505-190505 GCF_021184085.1 Oncorhynchus gorbuscha | reverse complement strand
CTATAGGTGACTGCTGGTTGGAGGATGAGGGTTGAGTCCCCCATCAGGAGCAGCTGCTGACCCTGCAAGGACAGAGTTTTATTGTTATCACAGCGATAAAAGAAGTAGCAACCACATCACCAATCTCCGTACTAGAGGGCCCGTGTCATAGATGTATCATCTTTATTGTTCTATTTATATTAGCAAGCTGGTGGGACATGATTTTAGATTTGTTATGTATCTATCTGTTACTTCACCCGTCTCTCCCGGCTAAATGGAAATGTCCCTATTTTCAAAAATACTGTTCCAACTGTGTCCTTATCAAGGTTAACTCTCAGATGTAACTGAATGTTTTTAGATGGTCTGGAGTTTGTATATTTTTTCAACAGACATTATCTAATCATTTTTTTATATATATATATTCCTGATCTTGTATTGACCAGATGTATGTTTTTATTTCTCTGTCCTCTGTTGTTTTTAATCATTGAACTGATGATCAAGTGACTTAAATAAGTGACTTTCTATCTGAATTGGACCCCATTTCCCTTCGACCCCAGCCTGTTATCTTCAAGCGTATCCATGGTGATTATTTGTAAATGCAGCTCTTATAGGACAATGAGAATATGTGAATATCAGAAATATTGCTGGAGTTATATATATATCTGACTGACATTGTTTCACCAACTGCTACAACGCTGTGGTCGCTAAGCACCGGGCGGACCGTAACCACAACAAGGCCCTAGGTAACTGTGACGACAGGTGACACGTGAAACAACTCTTGGTTCTTTCCTGTGAAACCAAACCTGTAGAAAGACTGAAACAAAAGCCATAAACAGTAGTGATGACCAGGGCTGTTTTCAGATGCATCGCTTGGCAAGAGACCGTTCCACTGTGTAGGATCTCCCATTCTCCAGTCAACCTCGCATGCCCAAACTCTCCATTCCTCTTTTCCTCCTCCTCCTCATCCCTCTCTTTCCCTGCCTTCCCCTGGAGCGCTAACGGGAGGCCAGACGTGCGTGAAGATCAACTCGCTTGTACCTGAGCCGACAGCGTGGCGGCTCTACTATCGACGGACCAAGTCCACTGTGGCCTAAACTGATCCCAGCGACTAGCTTACTCACCCGAGGTGGAGCGATCTACCCACAAACCTTTAACCAACTCTTTTACTACGGACACTTCTAATCCAGCCTGATGGGAGGTTTTTCTTACCTTATTTTCTCTGGCTTGTCTTATTTATTCGTCATCTCCGTCGTGTTTGTTGCTTTTCAGTTTGATTTTTAGGAGTTGCCATTTTTTTAAAGCTGTTTCTGAGTGTTTTAACACAGGTTGCCGTGGCAATACTTTTTCAAGACAGATAATGTCACGGAAGCAAAGACTTCCTGTCCACATTAGTTATGTTATTCCCTTTGTGATTTAGTCATTTTATAATGCACAATGCAAATGCTATTATTATTATTATTATTGTTTTGTTTTTTTAATCTTCAGTTTTCCCCATTTTATTCTCCTGCTCTGGTAACAAGATGATGTACAGTCTGAGTACTTAACTATTTTATCACAGTATTATTTATGGATTTACTTTCAATAAAATACTGAAACTTATTTTCCACTGCCAATAAAAAAGCTTAAGTCTTTGTGTTTTTAAAGCATCTCTTGCCTGAACACGTGGTTCTTAACACGACTGTAAAGACTAAACACCTTCCAGTGACTCGGTTGGGGCTTGTACAGTTGTACACCACTGTCTGTCCTGACAAGGGTTCCCCTGCTAACTTTGATTAGACATGATGACGTGGGTTCCCCTGCTAACTTTGATTAGACATGATGACGGGTTCCCTGCTAACTTTGATTAGACATGATGACGTGGGTTCCCCTGCTAACTTTGATTAGACATGATGACGGGTTCCCCTGCTAACTTTGATTAGACATGATGACGTGGGTTCCCCTGCTAACTTTGATTAGACATGATGACGTGGGTTCCCCTGCTAACTTTGATTAGACATGATGACGTGGGTTCCCCTGCTAACTTTGATTAGACATGATGACGTGGGTTCCCCTGCTAACTTTGATTAGACATGATGACGTGGGTTCCCCTGCTAACTTTGATTAGACATGATGACGAGGGTTCCCCTGCTAACTTTGATTAGACATGATGACGAGGGTTCCCCTGCTAACTTTGATTAGACATGAAGGGGAAGAAAATACAGAAATATTGTCATTTGTGTCTCACAGGGTTGGAATATTCTGGTAACTTTACTTAAATGTCCCATGTTTCCTCCAGAAATCCTGATTGGACGATTCTTGTGGTTGGAGGAATTTGAGGAACGTTACTGGTATTTCACAACCCTGGGCTCTCTGGGCTCTCAGCTGTCGCTTGGCAATGCTTTGGATTCAGCGTTGTCAACTTTCTATTTGGGAATTATATTTGTCAAAGGGGTTGCAAGGAAATGTGGATTTTTTTTGTTGAGCCGTGTGTTTGCAGCCCGATTCACAGTGAACATGAAAGTATAATTGCAATGAGCTTTCAGACCATCTAGTGGCAAATGATGTGGTCATAACCTTTCAATACAGCCTAAAATAGCCATTTCACTTCATCCCCATTGTTTCAAATCAATTGCTCTATGAAACAACTGCATTGTTTTATGGTGTAAAAATGTAAATATATTTCCTCTTCAGTTCTTTGTACCAGTTTGGCACCTATAGTTATTGTTTGGGCTAAACCTTTCTACTGAACAATTCATGACTCCTTCAATTCTGTTCCAAACCGAGCGGGAAGAATGTCTGAGCCATTGCATCGTGCTTCAATTGTAAAAGACAGGATGACATGATTTCACAAATAACGAGCATCTTCTGGTGTGACTGGTAATGGGTCTTTATTTTATTGTTTTATTCCAGTGTCATTTGATTTTCAAGATACAGAGTAATGTATATGAACACTTTATTAACATGGAATAGCTATCGTTTGGTTTTAAAATGTGTCCAGTGTCCAGATCTGTATCTGTTGCAGTATGATTATATAAAAGAGAAGAAATGTGCAATTAAAAAAAATACAGGTATCATTGTCCGGAAAGACACATTTCAGTTGAATGCATTCAGTTGTACAGGTATCATTGTCTGGAAAGACATAGTTGAATGCATTCAGTTGTACAGGTATCATTGTCTGGAAAGACATAGTTGAATGCATTCAGTTGTACAGGTATCATTGTCTGGAAAGACATAGTTGAATGCATTCAGTTGTACAGGTATCATTGTCTGGAAAGACATAGTTGAATGCATTCAGTTGTACAGGTATCATTGTCTGGAAAGACATAGTTGAATGCATTCAGTTGTACAGGTATCATTGTCTGGAAAGACATAGTTGAATGCATTCAGTTGTACAGGTATCATTGTCTGGAAAGACATAGTTGAATGCATTCAGTTGTACAGGTATCATTGTCTGGAAAGACATAGTTGAATGCATTCAGTTGTACAGGTATCATTGTCTGGAAAGACATAGTTGAATGCATTCAGTTGTACAGGTATCATTGTCTGGAAAGACATAGTTGAATGCATTCAGTTGTACAGGTATCATTGTCTGGAAAGACATAGTTGAATGCATTCAGTTGTACAGGTATCATTGTCTGGAAAGACATAGTTGAATGCATTCAGTTGTACAGGTATCATTGTCCGGAAAGACATTTCGGTTGAATGCATTGTTGTACAGGTATCATTGTCGGGAAAGACACATTTCAGTTGAATGCATTCAGTTGTACAGGTATCCCCCCTTTTCTTTCTCTAAATGGCTAGTAAAGCAAACAAGAATTGTCTGTTTTAAAAATCCCGAGACAGGTATTGTTTTAAACTGAGTATACTTTAGGTCACATCAAACACCAACCCTGAATGAATTCATAGTCAATTCTGATGTACAATGTTGTGGTCATTTTAGATATATATATATTTATAACATCTACTACAGTTGTCATTTAGTGAAGTGTTTATATGTCTGGTTGCAGTGTTCATGGCATCTCTCCCTCTATCCGCTGTAGCACAGTGTCACAATATTTATTTAACAAGTCAATTAATAAGAACTAATTATTATTTACAATGACGACCAACACCGGCCAAACCCAGACGACGCTGGGCCGATTGTGCGCCGCCCTATGGGACTCACAATCAACGGCCTGGTTGTGATACAGCCTGGATTCAAACCAGGGTGTCTGTAGTAACAAGGAGCCAGATCTCTCGCAGGATAAATGCATCTGAAGCATTCGTTTAGAAGTCCAGTTGTGGGTGAAGTTGAAGCTCGATGAAACTTGGCTGACATTCTGCTAATTCTCTCATCGATGAAACGTTCGATCTCAATGCAGTTTTCTGTTCCCAAATCTAAAATCTGTAGTGAACAGAGTGGACTAAGTTTTGTAGAGTTGACTAAAAGTTTTTTTTTTAAATTGCATTATTTAGGAGAGCAAGGACGAATTGAGTTACTTGCACGCGCACACTTCACAGAGTCGGCATTCCATAACGGAAATATGCAAATACCTACTAGACCGCGCTTGGCTCTGCTACCTGCAAGATGTCGCTGTGTCGTATGGTTGCAGTCTTGTGAGCTTCGACACAACTTTGCTGTTTTGTACAGAATGTTTTCTCTATCTGTTTCTTCCATGCACTCTTCTATAAAAACAACAGAGCCTTGCATGAGGGCCCGCTGATCCGGAGGACTGGGAGATATCACTCTCCCGAGGCTTACATAAGGCTTTCAAACGGGGCAACACTCCGTAAGAACGCAGGGCCAAACGGTATTCCAGGCTGTGTCCTCAGGGCACGTGCAGACCAGCTGGGAGGCATCTCTCCTTGTCCCAGTCTGTAATCCCAATGTTTCAAATTGACTACCATCATTCCTGTTCCCAATCTGCCTCAATAACTTCCGCCCTGTAGCACTCACATCTGTAATCATGAAGTGCTTTGAGGCTGTTCGCAGCTCACATCAATCCCATCATCCCAGACACCCTGGACACACTTCAATTTGGGCCCCCAACAGATCCACAGACGACGCAATCTCAAATTCACTCCACGCTGTCCTCTCCCGCCGAGAAACGAGGAATACCTGGGTTCCTTGGCGTCCACATTACTGAGAACTTAACATGGTCCTCTCACACCAGCACAGTCATGAAGAAGGTGTGACAGTGCCTCTTTCCCCTTCAGAGACTGAAGAGATTTGGCCCCTCAGATCCTCAGGAACTTTTACGGGTGTACCATCGAAAGCCTCCTGACTGGTTGTATCACCGCCTGGTTTGGCAACTGCTCCGTCCACGACCGCAAGGCCCTAGAGAGGGTGGAGCGGACGGCCATCCAATACATTTATGCCCGAAAAACTGCCAAGGACTCCAGCCGCCTGAGCCATGGACTGTTCTATCTGCTCCTGTCCGGCAGGCGGTACCGGAACATCGAGTCGTGGACCAACGGGCTCCGAAATATACTGAACAAAAACGCAACATGCAACAATTCCAACCATTTTACTGAGTTACAGCTCATACGAGAAAATCTGTCAATTTAAATAAATGAATGTGGCCTTAATCTATGGATTTCACACGACTGGGAATACAGATAAGCATTTTTAAATGGCCCTCAGGATCTCGTCGCAGTATTTTTGAACATTCAAATTGCCAATCGATAAAAAGCAATAATGTCCGTAGCTTTTGCCTGTCCATACCATAACCCCACTGTCACCATGGGGCACTCTGTTCACAACGTTGACATCAGCAAACCGCCCTCCCACACAACGCCATACACGTGGTCTGTAGTTTATGCCTGTCCATACCATAACCCCACTGTCACCATGGGGCACTCTGTTCACAACGTTGACATCAGCAAACCGCCCTCCCACACAACGCCATACACGTGGTCTGCGGATGTGAGGCCGGTTGGATGTACTGCCAAATTGTCTAAAATGACATTGGAGCCAGTTTACGGAAGAAAAATTAACATGAAACTCTGCCAACAGCTCTGGTGGACATTCCTGCAGTCAGCATACCAATTGCACACTCCCTTAACTTTAAAAGTTGTTGTAGTTTTGTCACACAACACAATGAAACAGATGTCTAGACCGGCCTTTTATTGTCCCGTGTACAAGGTGCACCTGTGTAATAGTCGTGCTGTTCAGTCAGCGTGTTGATATGCCACACCTGTCAGGTTGATGGGTTATCTTGGCAAAGTGAGAGAAGCTCACTAACAGGGATGTAAACACATTAGTGCACAACATTTCAGAGAAGTAAGCTTTCTGTGCGTGTAGAACATTCCTGGGATCGTTTATTTCAGCTCATTAAACACGGGACCAACACTTTACATGTGTTGATATTTTAGTTCAGTGTCTCTTCTTTCCCCAGGCCATAAAACTGTTGAATATATAACTACCAATGTCCTTCCTCTCTACCACAGACTATCTGCACGCACTCTATGCCCATTCTCAGGTCATATCAGACCTGTATATTAGACCTGTATATCAGACCTGTATATCAGACCTGTATATTAGACCTGTATATCAGACCTGTATATTATACCTGTATATCAGACCTGTATATTAGACCTGTATATCAGACCTGTATATTAGACCTGTATATTAGACCTGTATATTAGACCTGTATATCAGACCTGTATATTAGACCTGTATATTAGACCTGTATATCAGACCTGTATATCAGACCTGTATATCAGACCTGTATATCAGACCTGTATATTAGACCTGTATATCAGACCTGTATATTAGACCTGTATATCAGACCTGTATATCAGACCTGTATATTAGACCTGTATATCAGACCTGTATATTATACCTGTATATTAGACCTGTATATTAGACCTGTATATCAGACCTGTATATTAGACCTGTATATTAGACCTGTATATCAGACCTGTATATCAGACCTGTATATTAGACCTGTATATCAGACCTGTATGTCAGACCTGTATATCAGACCTGACCTGTATATCAGACCTGTATATCAGACCTGTATATCAGACCTGTATATCAGACCTGTATATCAGACCTGTATATCTGACCTGTATATCAGACCTGTATATCAGACCTGTATATCAGACCTGTATATCAGACCTGTATATCAGACCTGTTTATCTGACCTGTATATCAGACCTGTTTATCTGACCTGTATATCAGACCTGTTTATCTGACCTGTATATCAGACCTGTATATCAGACCTGACCTGTATATCAGACCTGTATATCAGACCTGTTTATCTGACCTGTTTATCTGACCTGTTTATCTGACCTGTATATCAGACCTGTATATTAGACCTGTATATCAGACCTGTATATCAGACCTGACCTGTATATCAGACCTGTATATCAGACCTGTATATCAGACCTGACCTGTATATCAGACCTGTATATCAGACCTGTATATCAGACCTGACCTGTATATCAGACCTGTATATCAGACCTGTATATCAGACCTGTTTATCTGACCTGTATATCAGACCTGTATATCAGACCTGTTTATCTGACCTGTTTATCTGACCTGTATATCAGACCTGTATATTAGACCTGTATATCAGACCTGTATATCAGACCTGACCTGTATATCAGACCTGTATATCAGACCTGTATATCAGACCTGTATATCAGACCTGTATATTATACCTGTATACCAGACCTGTATATCAGACCAGTATATCAGACCAGTATATCAGACCAGTATATCAGACCTGTATATCAGACCTGTATATCAGACCTGTATATTATACCTGTATATTAGACCTGTATATCAGACCTGACACAGACACACCTATTATAAACTATAACATTACTAAGAGACATGATACAGACACACCTATTATAAACTATAACATTAAGAGACATGATACAGACACACCTATTATAAACTATAACATTAAGAGACATGATACAGACACACCTATTATACACTATAACATTACTAAGAGACATGACACAGACACACCTATTATAAACTATAACATTAAGAGACATGATACAGACACACCTATTATAAACTATAACATTACTAAGAGACATGACACAGACACACCTATTATAAACTATAACATTAAGAGACATGATACAGACACACCTATTATACACTATAACATTACTAAGAGACATGACACAGACACACCTATTATACACTATAACATTAAGAGACATGATACACCTATTATAAACTATAACATTAAGAGACATGACACAGACACACCTATTATAAACTATAACATTACTAAGAGACATGATACAGACACACCTATTATAAACTATAACATTACTAAGAGACATGATACAGACACACCTATTATAAACTATAACATTACTAAGAGACATGATACAGACACACCTATTATAAACTATAACATTAAGAGACATGACACAGACACACCTATTATAAACTATAACATTACTAAGAGACATGACACACCTATTATAAACTATAACACTAAGAGACATGACACACCTATTATACACTATAACATTACTAAGAGACATGATACAGACACACCTATTATAAACTATAACATTAAGAGACATGATACAGACACACCTATTATAAACTATAACATTACTAAGAGACATGACACACCTATTATACACTATAACATTACTAAGAGACATGATACAGACACACCTATTATAAACTATAACATTACTAAGAGACATGATACAGACACACCTATTATAAACTATAACATTACTAAGAGACATGACACACCTATTATACACTATAACATTACTAAGAGACATGACACACCTATTATAAACTATAACATTACTAAGAGACATGATACACCTATTATAAACTATAACATTACTAAGAGACATGATACACCTATTATAAACTATAACATTACTAAGAGACATGATACAGACACACCTATTATAAACTATAACATTACTAAGAGACATGACACAGACACACCTATTATAAACTATAACAATAAGAGACATGACACACCTATTATAAACTATAACATTACTAAGAGACATGATACAGACACACCTATTATAAACTATAACAATAAGAGACATGACACACCTATTATACACTATAACATTACTAAGAGACATGACACAGACACACCTATTATAAACTATAACATTAAGAGACATGATACACCTATTATACACTATAACATTACTAAGAGACATGACACAGACACACCTATTATACACTATAACATTACTAAGAGACATGACACACCTATTATACACTATAACATTACTAAGAGACATGACACACCTATTATAAACTATAACATTACTAAGAGACATGACACACCTATTATAAACTATAACATTACTAAGAGACATGATACACCTATTATAAACTATAACATTACTAAGAGACATGATACACCTATTATAAACTATAACATTACTAAGAGACATGATACAGACACACCTATTATAAACTATAACATTACTAAGAGACATGACACAGACACACCTATTATAAACTATAACATTACTAAGAGACATGACACAGACACACCTATTATAAACTATAACATTACTAAGAGACATGATACAGACACACCTATTATAAACTATAACATTACTAAGAGACATGACACAGACACACCTATTATAAACTATAACATTACTAAGAGACATGATACAGACACACCTATTATAAACTATAACATTAAGAGACATGACACAGACACACCTATTATAAACTATAACATTACTAAGAGACATGATACACCTATTATAAACTATAACATTACTAAGAGACATGACACACCTATTATAAACTATAACATTACTAAGAGACATGACACAGACACACCTATTATAAACTATAACATTAAGAGACATGACACACCTATTATACACTATAACATTACTAAGAGACATGACACAGACACACCTATTATAAACTATAACATTACTAAGAGACATGACACACCTATTATAAACTATAACATTAAGAGACATGATACAGACACACCTATTATACACTATAACATTACTAAGAGACATGACACACCTATTATACACTATAACACTAAGAGACATGATACACCTATTATACACTATAACATTAAGAGACATGATACACCTATTATACACTATAACATTACTAAGAGACATGACACACCTATTATACACTATAACACTAAGAGACATGATACACCTATTATACACTATAACATTACTAAGAGACATGACACACCTATTATACACTATAACACTAAGAGACATGATACACCTATTATAAACTATAACATTACTAAGAGACATGACACACCTATTATAAACTATAACATTACTAAGAGACATGACACAGACACACCTATTATAAACTATAACATTACTAAGAGACATGATACAGACACACCTATTATAAACTATAACATTACTAAGAGACATGACACACCTATTATAAACTATAACATTAAGAGACATGACACACCTATTATAAACTATAACATTACTAAGAGACATGACACAGACACACCTATTATAAACTATAACATTACTAAGAGACATGACACACCTATTATACACTATAACATTACTAAGAGACATGACACAGACACACCTATTATAAACTATAACATTAAGAGACATGATACAGACACACCTATTATACACTATAACATTACTAAGAGACATGATACAGACACACCTATTATAAACTATAACATTACTAAGAGACATGACACAGACACACCTATTATAAACTATAACATTACTAAGAGACATGACACACCTATTATAAACTATAACATTACTAAGAGACATGACACAGACACACCTATTATAAACTATAACATTACTAAGAGACATGACACAGACACACCTATTATAAACTATAACATTACTAAGAGACATGATACAGACACACCTATTATAAACTATAACATTACTAAGAGACATGACACAGACACACCTATTATAAACTATAACATTACTAAGAGACATGACACACCTATTATACACTATAACATTACTAAGAGACATGACACAGACACACCTATTATAAACTATAACATTAAGAGACATGATACAGACACACCTATTATAAACTATAACATTACTAAGAGACATGACACAGACACACCTATTATAAACTATAACATTACTAAGAGACATGACACACCTATTATACACTATAACATTACTAAGAGACATGACACAGACACACCTATTATAAACTATAACATTACTAAGAGACATGACACACCTATTATAAACTATAACATTACTAAGAGACATGACACACCTATTATAAACTATAACATTACTAAGAGACATGACACACCTATTATAAACTATAACATTACTAAGAGACATGACACACCTATTATAAACTATAACATTACTAAGAGACATGACACACCTATTATAAACTATAACATTACTAAGAGACATGACACACCTATTATAAACTATAACATTACTAAGAGACATGACACACCTATTATAAACTATAACATTACTAAGAGACATGACACACCTATTATAAACTATAACATTACTAAGAGACATGACACACCTATTATACACTATAACATTACTAAGAGACATGACACACCTATTATAAACTATAACATTACTAAGAGACATGACACACCTATTATAAACTATAACATTACTAAGAGACATGACACACCTATTATAAACTATAACATTACTAAGAGACATGACACACCTATTATAAACTATAACATTACTAAGAGACATGACACACCTATTATAAACTATAACATTACTAAGAGACATGACACACCTATTATAAACTATAACATTACTAAGAGACATGACACACCTATTATAAACTATAACATTACTAAGAGACATGACACACCTATTATACACTATAACATTACTAAGAGACATGACACACCTATTATAAACTATAACATTACTAAGAGACATGACACACCTATTATAAACTATAACATTACTAAGAGACATGACACACCTATTATAAACTATAACATTACTAAGAGACATGACACACCTATTATAAACTATAACATTACTAAGAGACATGACACACCTATTATACACTATAACATTACTAAGAGACATGATACACCTATTATAAACTATAACATTACTAAGAGACATGATACAGACACACCTATTATAAACTATAACATTACTAAGAGACATGACACACCTATTATACACTATAACATTACTAAGAGACATGATACACCTATTATAAACTATAACATTAAGAGACATGACACAGACACACCTATTATAAACTATAACATTACTAAGAGACATGACACACCTATTATAAACTATAACATTACTAAGAGACATGACACACCTATTATAAACTATAACATTACTAAGAGACATGACACACCTATTATAAACTATAACATTAATAAGAGACATGATACAGACACACCTATTATAAACTATAACATTACTAAGAGACATGACACACCTATTATAAACTATAACATTACTAAGAGACATGACACACCTATTATAAACTATAACATTACTAAGAGACATGACACACCTATTATAAACTATAACATTACTAAGAGACATGACACACCTATTATAAACTATAACATTACTAAGAGACATGACACAGACACACCTATTATAAACTATAACATTAAGAGACATGACACAGACACACCTATTATAAACTATAACATTAAGAGACATGACACAGACACACCTATTATAAACTATAACATTAAGAGACATGACACAGACACACCTATTATAAACTATAACATTAAGAGACATGACACAGACCTATTATAAACTATAACATTAAGAACATGACACAGACACACCTATTATAAACTATAACATTAAGAGACATGATACAGACACACCTATTATAAACTATAACATTAAGAGACATGACACAGACACACCTATTATAAACTATAACATTACTAAGAGACATGACACACCTATTATAAACTATAACATTAAGAGACATGACACAGACACACCTATTATAAACTATAACATTACTAAGAGACATGATACAGACACACCTATTATAAACTATAACATTACTAAGAGACATGATACACCTATTATAAACTATAACATTACTAAGAGACATGATACACCTATTATAAACTATAACATTACTAAGAGACATGACACACCTATTATAAACTATAACATTAAGAGACATGACACAGACACACCTATTATAAACTATAACATTACTAAGAGACATGATACACCTATTATAAACTATAACATTAAGAGACATGATACACCTATTATAAACTATAACATTAAGAGACATGATACACCTATTATAAACTATAACATTAAGAGACATGATACAGACACACCTATTATAAACTATAACATTAAGAGACATGACACAGACACACCTATTATAAACTATAACATTAAGAGACATGATACACCTATTATAAACTATAACATTAAGAGACATGACACACCTATTATAAACTATAACATTAAGAGACATGATACAGACACACCTATTATAAACTATAACATTATTAAGAGACATGATACAGACACACCTATTATAAACTATAACATTACTAAGAGACATGACACACCTATTATAAACTATAACATTACTAAGAGACATGACACACCTATTATAAACTATAACATTACTAAGAGACATGATACACCTATTATAAACTATAACATTAAGAGACATGATACAGACACACCTATTATAAACTATAACATTACTAAGAGACATGACACACCTATTATAAACTATAACATTAAGAGACATGATACACCTATTATAAACTATAACATTAAGAGACATGATACAGACACACCTATTATAAACTATAACATTACTAAGAGACATGATACACCTATTATAAACTATAACATTAAGAGACATGATACAGACACACCTATTATAAACTATAACATTACTAAGAGACATGATACACCTATTATAAACTATAACATTAAGAGACATGATACAGACACACCTATTATAAACTATAACATTATTAAGAGACATGATACAGACACACCTATTATAAACTATAACATTACTAAGAGACATGATACACCTATTATAAACTATAACATTACTAAGAGACATGACACACCTATTATAAACTATAACATTACTAAGAGACATGATACAGACACACCTATTATAAACTATAACATTACTAAGAGACATGATACACCTATTATAAACTATAACATTACTAAGAGACATGATACAGACACACCTATTATAAACTATAACATTAAGAGACATGATACAGACACACCTATTATAAACTATAACATTATTAAGAGACATGACACACCTATTATAAACTATAACATTACTAAGAGACATGATACACCTATTATAAACTATAACATTATTAAGAGACATGATACAGACACACCTATTATAAACTATAACATTACTAAGAGACATGATACAGACACACCTATTATAAACTATAACATTATTAAGAGACATGACACACCTATTATAAACTATAACATTACTAAGAGACATGATACACCTATTATAAACTATAACATTATTAAGAGACATGATACAGACACACCTATTATAAACTATAACATTATTAAGAGACATGATACACCTATTATACACTATAACATTACTAAGAGACATGACACAGACACACCTATTATACACTATAACATTACTAAGAGACATGATACACCTATTATACACTATAACATTACTAAGAGACATGATACAGACACACCTATTATAAACTATAACATTACTAAGAGACATGATACAGACACACCTATTATACACTATAACATTATTAAGAGACATGATACACCTATTATACACTATAACATTACTAAGAGACATGACACAGACACACCTATTATACACTATAACATTACTAAGAGACATGATACACCTATTATACACTATAACATTACTAAGAGACATGATACACCTATTATAAACTATAACATTACTAAGAGACATGATACAGACACACCTATTATAAACTATAACATTACTAAGAGACATGATACACCTATTATAAACTATAACATTACTAAGAGACATGATACACCTATTATAAACTATAACATTACTAAGAGACATGATACAGACACACCTATTATAAACTATAACATTACTAAGAGACATGACACACCTATTATAAACTATAACATTACTAAGAGACATGATACACCTATTATAAACTATAACATTACTAAGAGACATGATACAGACACACCTATTATAAACTATAACATTAAGAGACATGATACACCTATTATAAACTATAACATTACTAAGAGACATGATACAGACACACCTATTATAAACTATAACATTAAGAGACATGATACAGACACACCTATTATAAACTATAACATTAAGAGACATGATACACCTATTATAAACTATAACATTAAGAGACATGATACAGACACACCTATTATAAACTATAACATTAAGAGACATGACACAGACACACCTATTATAAACTATAACATTACTAAGAGACATGACACACCTATTATAAACTATAACATTAAGAGACATGACACAGACACACCTATTATAAACTATAACATTACTAAGAGACATGACACACCTATTATAAACTATAACATTAAGAGACATGACACAGACACACCTATTATAAACTATAACATTACTAAGAGACATGATACACCTATTATACACTATAACATTACTAAGAGACATGATACACCTATTATACACTATAACATTACTAAGAGACATGATACACCTATTATACACTATAACATTACTAAGAGACATGATACAGACACACCTATTATAAACTATAACATTACTAAGAGACATGATACAGACACACCTATTATAAACTATAACATTACTAAGAAATTGTTGTAATAGTCACAAACATACAATATGTTATCTGACATGTTTTCTATTTTGATTAACTGAAACCTATTTGTGAACAATCACATTATGATAAATAAGAAAAGAAATGCCAGTTAATTCAATCATCTGTTAAACCTCTGAAGAGGTTAATTTTTCATTGAACCAGAAAGGAGAACCAACCTACAGGTACTGTAACTGTGAATGTCCAATCACTGATCACATACATACCTGAGAGAAGCCTCCTAATTTTATCCGACAGAATTGTGTCACCTGCTCTTGCTTTCCGTGGCTTGTTCTTTTCTAACTTTCACTATGAATGTTTTCTGATAAAACGGGGTTTTGAGACTTTGCCCCTGCAAAGCAATAAAGCGTGCAGTTTTACACACACACACACACACACACACACACACACACACACACACACACACACACACACACACACACACACACACACACACACACACACACACACACACACACACACACACACACACACACCCACACGAAGGTCCCTGCTTAATCATTCAAACAATATCCTTTATGGACTTTATGACTGACGAGAAACCCTGGATGTCCTTCGTGTCTCTGTTAGCCTGCCGAGCTAAAGCCCAGTCTTCAGGTTTCACACAAAACTACTCACAGAGCCACATACATCACACTTCGCAAGAACACATGTTTTGAATCCATTCCACTTTATTGATAATATTCAATAATTGTTGTCATCATCAATAAGTAAAGCTGTTCCTTAAATCTCTCAGAGATAATCTTCTTCTCCCATCTAAAAACATCAGTGGTATTATAAATAATAAAGGACATTGTTGTCATCATCAATAAGTAAAAAGCTGTTCCTTAAATCTCTCAGAGATAATCTTCTTCTCCCATCTAAAATCATCAGTGGTATTATAAATAATAAAGGACATTGTTGTCATCATCAATAAGTAAAGCTGTTCCTTAAATCTCTCAGAGATAATCTTCTTCTCCCATCTAAAATCATCAGTGGTATTATAAATAATAAAGGACATTGTTGTCATCATCAATAAGTAAAGCTGTTCCTTAAATCTCTCAGAGATAATCTTCTTCTCCCATCTAAAATCATCAGTGGTATTATAAATAATAAAAGGACATTGTTGTCATCATCAATAAGTAAAGCTGTTCCTTAAATCTCTCAGAGATAATCTTCTTCTCCCATCTAAAATCATCAGTGGTATTATAAATAATAAAGGACATTGTTGTCATCATCAATAAGTAAAGCTGTTCCTTAAATCTCTCAGAGATAATCTTCTTCTCCCATCTAAAATCATCAGTGGTATTATAAATAATAAAGGACATTGTTGTCATCATCAATAAGTAAAGCTGTTCCTTAAATCTCTCAGAGATAATCTTCTTCTCCCATCTAAAAACATCAGTGGTATTATAAATAATAAAGGACATTGTTGTCATCATCAATAAGTAAAGCTGTTCCTTAAATCTCTCAGAGATAATCTTCTTCTCCCATCTAAAAACATCAGTGGTATTATAAATAATAAAAGACATTGTTGTCATCATCAATAAGTAAAGCTGTTCCTTAAATCTCTCAGAGATAATCTTCTTCTCCCATCTAAAATCATCAGTGGTATTATAAATAATAAAGGACATTGTTGTCATCATCAATAAGTAAAGCTGTTCCTTAAATCTCTCAGAGATAATCTTCTTCTCCCATCTAAAAACATCAGTGGTATTATAAATAATAAAAGACATTGTTGTCATCATCAATAAGTAAAGCTGTTCCTGTCATGTTTTGTCATTTATTATCTTGTCTTGTCCCTGTGCTTCCCATTCTATTCGTTTCCCTCTGCTGGTCTTATTAGGTTCTTTCCCTCTTTCTATCCCTCTCTCTCCCCCTCCCTCTCTCACTCTCTCGCTCTCTCTTCTCTCTATCGTTCCGTTCCTGCTCCCAGCTGTTCCTATTCCCCTAATCAATCATTTAATCTTCCCACACCTGTTCCCGATCCTTTCCCCTGATTAGAGTCCCTATTTCTTCCTTTGTGTTCCGTTCCTGTCCTGTCGGTTCCTTGTTTAGAATTCACCGTGCTGTGATTGTGTATCGCCCTGTCGTGTCGTGTTTTCCTCAGATGCTGCGTGGTGAGCAGGTGTCTGAGTCTGTCTGGTTCGAGTGCCTTCCCGAGGCAACCTGCTGTTCACCTGCTGTTCAAGATCGAGTCTCCAGTTGGTCCTCGTCATTTCGAGTGAAAGTTGTGTTTTTTTTGTTTGTATTCACTTTTCTGGATTAAAGACTCTGTTTTCGCCAAGTCGCTTTTGGGTCCTCTTTCACCTGCATGACAGAAGGAACCGACCAAGGAATGGACCCAGCGACTTCAGACGCTCGTTACACTGCCGTCGAGATCCAAGGAGCCATGCTCGGCAGACACGAGCAGGAATTGTCTGCTGCTCGCCATGCCGTGGAGAACCTGGCCGCTCAGGTTTCCGACCTCTCTGGACAGTTCCAGAGTCAACGTCTCGTGCCACCTGTTACTTCCTGGCCTGCCGAGCCTCCAGAACCTAGGGTTAATAACCCACCTTGCTACTCCGGGCAGCCCACTGAGTGCCGCTCCTTTCTCACGCAGTGTGAGATTGTGTTCTCTCTCCAACCCAACACATACTCTAGAGAGAGAGCTCGGGTTGCTTACGTCATTTCACTCCTTACTGGCCGGGCTCGAGAATGGGGCACAGCTATCTGGGAGGCAAGGGCTGATTGCTCTAACAAGTTCCAGAACTTTAAAGAGGAGATGATTCGGGTTTTTGACCGTTCAGTTTTTGGTAGGGAGGCTTCTAGGGCCCTGGCTTCCTTATGCCAAGGTGAACGGTCCATAACGGATTATTCTATTGAGTTTCGCACTCTTGCTGCCTCTAGTGAGTGGAACGAGCCGGCGCTGCTCGCTCGTTTTCTGGAGGGACTCCACGCAGTGGTTAAGGATGAGATTCTCTCCCGGGAGGTTCCTTCAGATGTGGACTCTTTGATTGCTCTCGCCATCCGCATAGAACGACGGGTAGATCTTCGTCACCGGGCTCGTGGAAGAGAGCTCGCATCAACGGTGTTTCCCTGCTCCGCATCGCAACCATCTCCCTCCTCTGGCTCAGAGACTGAGCCCATGCAGTTGGGAGGGATTCGCATCTCGACTAAGGAGAGGGAACGGAGGATCACCAACCGCCTGTGCCTCTATTGCGGAGTTGCTGGACATTTTGTTAATTCATGTCCAGTAAAGCCAGAGCTCATCTGTAAGCGGAGGGCTACAGGTGAGCGCAACTACTCAAGTCTCTCCATCTAAATCCTGTACTACTTTGTCGGTCCATCTACGCTGGACCGGTTCGGGTGCTACATGTAGTGCCTTGATAGACTCTGGGGCTGAGGGTTGTTTCATGGACGAAGCATGGGTTCGGAAACATGACATTCCTTTCAGAGAGTTAGAGAAGCCTACGCCCATGTTCGCCTTAGATGGTAGTCATCTTCCCAGTATCAGATTTGAGACACTACCGTTAACCCTCACAGTATCTGGTAACCACAGTGAGACTATTTCTTTTTTGATTTTTCGTTCACCGTTTACACCTGTTGTTTTGGGTCATCCCTGGCTAGTATGTCATAATCCTTCTATTAATTGGTCTAGTAATTCTATCCTATCCTGGAACGTTTCTTGTCATGTGAAGTGTTTAATGTCTGCCATCCCTCCCGTTTCTTCTGTCCCTACTTCTCAGGAGGAACCTGGCGATTTGACAGGAGTGCCGGAGGAATATCATGATCTGCGCACGGTCTTCAGTCGGTCCCGAGCCAACTCCCTTCCTCCTCACCGGTCGTATGATTGTAGTATTGATCTCCTTCCGGGGACCACTCCTCCTCGGGGTAGACTTTACTCTCTGTCGGCTCCCGAACGTAAGGCTCTCGAGGATTATTTGTCTGTGTCTCTTGACGCCGGTACCATAGTGCCTTCTTCCTCTCCGGCCGGGGCGGGGTTCTTTTTGTTAAGAAGAAGGACGGTACTCTGCGCCCCTGCGTGGATTATCGAGGGCTGAATGACATAACGGTTAAGAATCGTTATCCGCTTCCCCTTATGTCATCAGCCTTCGAGATTCTGCAGGGAGCCAGGTGCTTTACTAAGTTGGACCTTCGTAACGCTTACCATCTCGTGCGCATCAGAGAGGGGGACGAGTGGAAAACGGCGTTTAACACTCCGTTAGGGCATTTTGAGTACCGGGTTCTGCCGTTTGGTCTCGCCAATGCGCCAGCTGTTTTTCAGGCATTAGTTAATGATGTTCTGAGAGACATGCTGAACATCTTTGTTTTTGTCTATCTTGACGATATCCTGATTTTTTCTCCGTCACTCGAGATTCATGTTCAGCACGTTCGACGTGTTCTACAGCGCCTTTTAGAGAATTGTCTCTACGTAAAGGCTGAGAAGTGCTCTTTTCATGTCTCCTCCGTTACTTTTCTCGGTTCCGTTATTTCCGCTGAAGGCATTCAGATGGATTCCGCTAAGGTCCAAGCTGTCAGTGATTGGCCCGTTCCAAGGTCACGTGTCGAGTTGCAGCGCTTTTTAGGTTTCGCTAATTTCTATCGGCGTTTCATTCGTAATTTCGGTCAAGTTGCTGCCCCTCTCACAGCTCTTACTTCTGTCAAGACGTGTTTTAAGTGGTCCGGTTCCGCCCAGGGAGCTTTTGATCTTCTAAAAGAACGTTTTACGTCCGCTCCTATCCTCGTTACTCCTGACGTCACTAGACAATTCATTGTCGAGGTTGACGCTTCAGAGGTAGGCGTGGGAGCCATTCTATCCCAGCGCTTCCAGTCTGACGATAAGGTTCATCCTTGCGCTTATTTTTCTCATCGCCTGTCGCCATCTGAGCGCAACTATGATGTGGGTAACCGTGAACTGCTCGCCATCCGCTTAGCCCTAGGCGAATGGCGACAGTGGTTGGAGGGGGCGACCGTTCCTTTTGTCGTTTGGACAGACCATAAGAACCTTGAGTACATCCGTTCTGCCAAACGACTTAATGCCCGTCAAGCTCGTTGGGCGTTGTTTTTCGCTCGTTTCGAGTTTGTGATTTCTTACCGTCCGGGTAGCAAGAACACCAAGCCTGATGCCTTATCCCGTCTGTTTAGTTCTTCTGTGGCTTCTACTGATCCCGAGGGATTCTTCCTTATGGGCGTGTTGTCGGGTTAACAGTCTGGGGAATTGAAAGACAGGTTAAGCAAGCACTCACGCACACTGCGTCGCCGCGCGCTTGTCCTAGTAACCTCCTTTTCGTTCCTGTTTCCACTCGTCTGGCTGTTCTTCAGTGGGCTCACTCTGCCAAGTTAGCTGGTCATCCCGGTGTTCGAGGCACTCTTGCGTCTATTCGCCAGCGCTTTTGGTGGCCGACTCAGGAGCGTGACACGCGCCGTTTCGTGGCTGCTTGTTCGGACTGCGCGCAGACTAAGTCGGGTAACTCTCCTCCTGCCGGTCGTCTCAGACCGCTCCCCATTCCTTCTCGACCATGGTCTCACATCGCCCTAGACTTCATTACCGGTCTGCCTTTGTCTGCGGGGAAGACTGTGATTCTTACGGTTGTCGATAGGTTCTCTAAGGCGGCACATTTCATTCCCCTCGCTAAACTTCCTTCCGCTAAGGAGACGGCACAAATCATTATCGAGAATGTATTCAGAATTCATGGCCTCCCGTTAGACGCCGTTTCAGACAGAGGCCCGCAATTCACGTCACAGTTTTGGAGGGAGTTCTGTCGTTTGATTGGTGCGTCCGTCAGTCTCTCTTCCGGGTTTCATCCCCAGTCTAACGGTCAAGCAGAGAGGGCCAATCAGACGATTGGTCGCATACTACGCAGCCTTTCTTTCAGAAACCCTGCGTCTTGGGCAGAACAGCTCCCCTGGGCAGAATACGCTCACAATTCGCTTCCTTCGTCTGCTACCGGGTTATCTCCGTTTCAGAGTAGTCTGGGTTACCAGCCTCCTCTATTCTCATCCCAGCTTGCCGAGTCCAGCGTTCCCTCCGCTCAAGCGTTTGTCCAACGTTGTGAGCGCACCTGGAGGAGGGTGAGGTCTGCACTTTGCCGTTACAGGGCACAGACTGTGAGAGCCGCCAATAAACGCAGGATTAAGAGTCCAAGGTATTGTTGCGGCCAGAGAGTGTGGCTTTCCACTCGCAACCTTCCTCTTACGACAGCTTCTCGTAAGTTGACTCCGCGGTTCATTGGTCCGTTCCGTGTCTCCCAGGTCGTCAATCCTGTCGCTGTGCGACTGCTTCTTCCGCGACATCTTCGTCGCGTCCATCCTGTCTTCCATGTCTCCTGTGTCAAGCCCTTTCTTCGCACCCCCGTTCGTCTTCCCTCCCCCTCCCGTCCTTGTCGAGCGCACCTATTTACAAGGTACATAAGATCATGGACATGCGTTCTCGGGGACGGGGTCACCAATACTTAGTGGATTGGGAGGGTTACGGTCCTGAGGAGAGGAGTTGGGTTCCGTCTCGGGACGTGCTGGACCGTTCACTCATCGATGATTTCCTCCGTTGCCGCCAGGATTCCTCCTCGAGTGCGCCAGGAGGCGCTCGGTGAGTGGGGGGTACTGTCATGTTTTGTCATTTATTATCTTGTCTTGTCCCTGTGCTTCCCATTCTATTCGTTTCCCTCTGCTGGTCTTATTAGGTTCTTTCCCTCTTTCTATCCCTCTCTCTCCCCTCCCTCTCTCACTCTCTCGCTCTCTCTTCTCTCTATCGTTCCGTTCCTGCTCCCAGCTGTTCCTATTCCCCTAATCAATCATTTAATCTTCCCACACCTGTTCCCGATCCTTTCCCCTGATTAGAGTCCCTATTTCTTCCTTTGTGTTCCGTTCCTGTCCTGTCGGTTCCTTGTTTAGAATTCACCGTGCTGTGATTGTGTATCGCCCTGTCGTGTCGTGTTTTCCTCAGATGCTGCGTGGTGAGCAGGTGTCTGAGTCTGTCTGGTTCGAGTGCCTTCCCGAGGCAACCTGCTGTTCACCTGCTGTTCAAGATCGAGTCTCCAGTTGGTCCTCGTCATTTCGAGTGAAAGTTGTGTTTTTTTGTTTGTATTCACTTTTCTGGATTAAAGACTCTGTTTTCGCCAAGTCGCTTTTGGGTCCTCTTTCACCTGCATGACAGTTCCTTAAATCTCTCAGAGATAATCTTCTTCTCCCATCTAAAAACATCAGTGGTATTATAAATAATAAAAGACATTGTTGTCATCATCAATAAGTAAAGCTGTTCCTTAAATCTCTCAGAGATAATCTTCTTCTCCCATCTAAAATCATCAGTGGTATTATAAATAATAAAGGACATTGTTGTCATCATCAATAAGTTGAGATTTGGAGGATGATTTGTAAAGAAACAATCTGCTGTTGAAACAAGAACAAAGCAGACAGCCACCCCTGGTTTGGTAAAAGGTTTAGGGATGTGGGGCTCGAGAAATGTAACCACTCTAACATTAATACAACATGCTTTGGATGCAAGGATTGACCTTCAATTATATATTTTTAACCGTGTTTTGAGGCTACAGTGTTTGTTTACATGTTTGTTTACCAACATTGGAGTAAAACAAGCTTGTGTTTTGTGTTCTGATGGGTTACGACAGTTTAACTAAGTTCATTAAACATTTCTACATGTTATATCCTTAAACGCTTCTCTATCTCCAGTCAGCCTACTGGGTCTCCCTTAGCCTCTCCTGACCCCTGTTGGTTATATACTGTTAGAAACTGTGTGGTTTGAGCCCTGAATTCTGATTGGCTGAAAGTCATGGCATATCAGAACGTATACTGCGGGTATTTTATTTATTTGACCTTTATTTAACGAGGCAAGTCAGTTAAAAACAAATTATTATTTTCAATGACGGTCTAGGAACAGTGGGGTTAACTGCCTTGTTCAGGGGCAAAACGACAGATTTGTACCTTGTCAGCTCAGGTTACTAGTCCAAAGCTCTAACCACTAGGCTACCCTGCCGTATGACAAAACGTTTAGTTTTACTGCCCTAATTACGTTGCTAACCAGTTTATAATAGCAATACGGCTCCTCTGGCCAATATACCACGACTAAGGGTTGTATCCAGGCGCTCCGCGTTGCGTGATGTATAAGAACAGTCCTTAGCCGTGGTATATTGACCATATACCACACCTCCTCTGGCCAATATACCACGACTAAGGGTTGTATCCAGACGCTCTGCGTTGCGTGATGCATAAGAACAGTCCTTAGCTGTGGTATATTGACCATATACCACACCTCCTCTGGCCTTATTGCTTAAATAACGCACGGTATATTTGCATGGTAGAATTCAATGACTATAGTTCATTCTTCCATGTTCTATGTTGAAGCTGCTTTTTAAAAGCAAAAGTCGAATTTAAAACATTATTGGAATTGTTGAATTCGATGTTCATACTGGTAAACTAGGACGGGTGGTTTAGTTAGCTAAACGTCTTGTTTGTTTGGTTACCAATGCATCTACTGCAGCTATCTAGTAAACTTGCTAGCTACTTCAGTGGATGTTGAACACATTTCTACCGGTAAAATGAACACATATCTTGCGGCAAATGTGTTTAATTATAGCCATGGTATTAAAAGGATAATCAACTCTGGGCTCGATGTGTTCTCTGGAAAAGGATGTAACTCCGTGGAGGGTCAGTTCCCCTCCGCTAGCACGTCGTGGGACACACATCTCTTATTTATCTCGCTCCTTTGCACCCCAGTATCTCTACTTGCACATTCATCTTCTGCCGATCCACCATTCCAGTGTTTAATTGCTATATTGTAATTACTTCGCCACCATGGCCTATTTATTGCCTTATCTTACCTCATTTGCACTCACTGTATATAGACTTTTTGTTATATATTTTCTATTGTATTATTGACTGTATGTTTGTTTTACTCCATGTGTAACTCTGTGTTGTTGTATGTGTCGAACTGCTTTGCTTTATCTTGTCCAGGTCGCAGTTGCAAATGATAACTTGTTCTCAACTAGCCTACCTGGTTAAATACATGTGAAATAAAAAATAAACAAATCGTTCATTATTTTTAATAGCCTCTCGTTGATAATCTCTTACTAATTCTCACCTCTGCTGTTCTTGTTCCTGACAGCAGGTGGCGATACTGACTAACTTTACTCCTACAGCGTTACTCGCATATACAGTCACCACACACAAACACTCGAACATAAAAACGATATGTAATTATTAACGGTGCTGTGTGAGAGAGAGAGAGTCTCGCCTAACGTCCTTTTTCTAAATATTTCTCTAGAAACAGACGGTAGATTCATCTGGTCGTTTCTCTGAACAGACACACGCTGTCTGATGTTTAACAGGCCAGATCCATCCTAATACACTGGACTCATTTTTAGAAAGAACTCTAAACGTTACCAGGCCACTGTTAAAACTCACATAAAACTACAGAGCAGGATTCTGGGTTGAGGGAGGAATATTACAGACATCTGTTTTAGTCTGCCTGTTAGAAGATGGACATTTAATACTGCTTTTACACAGGCAGCCCAATTCTGAAGATCTACAGTCTGCTGAGACATATAGAAGAAGACCACTCTGTTGGGACACTCCACAGTCTGCTGAGACATATAGAAGAAGACCACTCTGTTGGGACACTCCACAGTCTGCTGAGACATATAGAAGAAGACCACTCTGTTGGGACACTCCACAGTCTGCTGAGACATATAGAAGAAGACCACTCTGAAAGGACACATTACATTTGACCAGAGCCCAATGGGTCCTGGTATAAAGGAGTCCACTGTATAAGCAATATGGTGTTATTGGGGACACAGTCATCTCTCAGAGAGAGAAAAAGTGAGAGAGACGTGGTTATCTCTACCTTGCTACCATGAAAAGACTTCCACCCTGCTTCCATACAGAGAGTAAACGCAAGTATTTCTTGTGACTGTGCCTCAAAACCAAATGTTTATCTGGCCCACCACTCCACCCTGGACTTGAACAGCCTCTTATGACCAGGTCCACCTCTACAAGGCAGCAGTGCCCACCTTCGCTCGGACCATAAAGGACATCGCCCTCAAACGCAGCCCCAACACTTCACACAGGAGCAGCAGATCAATTTACACCCCGCCCAGGCCAGCAAGACACTCTGCCAGACCTGCGGGATCTCCCCCCCCCCCCCTACGCCGGGAGGACCTACATCTGACCTATGCCCCTCCTGACCACCCCATACACTCCACTCCCGCAAAGAGGGCCTCAACATGAAAGTCACACATACGCCCAGGCCGTGAGCAGGCAAACAGGCCCAACCCCCACTCTTACACTCGCCCAAGCCAATGGCATGTACCAGATGCTCAGCAGGCTCTGCTCACACTTACTGGCCTGTGGCCAAACCACACAACTAACAATATTGGACACTTTATGGAATACAAAGCCTTCACCATCTCATCCTGGAATATCCAAGGCCTGAGGTCATCTGCCTTTGGCCTAAAGAGCAGGAACCTGGACTTCCTCAAAGAAATCGGTAATTCAGACATTATCATCCTACAAGAAACATGGTATAGAGGAGACGGACCCACTGGTTGCCCTCTAGGTTACAGAGAGCTGGTAGTCCCATCCACCAAAATACCAGGTGTGAAACAGAGAAGGGAATGCTCATTTGGTATAGAGCAGACCTAACTCACCCTATTAAATGAATCAAAACAGGAACATTTTACATTTGGCTAGAAATTCAAAAGGAAATGATGTCCTCCTGTGTGCTACTTATATCCCCACACTTTAATGGAGACAAGCTTCTCCATCCTGGAGGGGGAAATCAATCATTTCCAGGCCCAGGGACATGTACTAGTCTGTGGCGACCTAAATGCCAGAACCGGACAAGAACCTGACACCCTCAGCACACAGGGGGACAAACACCTGCCTGGAGGTGACAGCATTCCCTCCCCCATATGCCCCCCTAGGCACAACTATGACAACATAACCAACAAAAACGGGTCACAACTCCTGCAGCTCTGTTGCACGCTGGGTATGTACAATAGTCAATGGTGGTACACCTATAGCTCATCTTTAGTAGGGAATCACTATCAAATCTAAAAATCTCAAATAGAAAACCAAAGAAAATGAACAACAATGACAAATGGTTTGATGAAGAATGCAAAAACAGTAGAACCTAAAGAATCTCAAATAGAAAACCAAAGAAAATGAACAACAAGACAAATGGTTTGATGAAGAATGCAAAAACCTAAGAAAGAATGGTAAATGGAGAAACCTGTCCAACCAAAAACATAGAGACCCAGAAAACCTGAGCCTACGCTTTTACTATGGTGAATCACTAAAACAATACAGAAATACACTACGGAAAAAGAAGGAACAGCTCGTCAGAAATCCCTCTAACCACTTCTGGGAAAATTAGAAAACACTAAACAGACAACAACACAAATAATTATCTATCCAACACAGAGATGTATGGAGATGTATGGGTAAACCACTTCCCCAATCTGTTTGGCTCTATAACAAAGAACAAACAGAAAAAACATATACATGATCAAATACAAATCTTACAATGAACTATTAAAGACTCCCAGAACCCACTGGATTCTCCAATTACATGGAATGAGCTGCAGGACAAATCACAAACCCTCCAACCCAAAAAGGCTTGTGGTGTTGATGGTATCCTCAATGAAATGATCAAATATACAGACAACACATTCCAATTGGCTATATTAAAACTCTTTAACATCATCCTCAGCACTGGCATCTTCCCCAATATTAAGAACCAAGGACTGATCACCCCAATCCACAAAAGTAGAGCAAATTGAACCCCAATATGCATCAACAGCAACCTTAGGAAAATCCTCTGCATTATCATCAACAGCAACCTTGGGAAAATCCTCTGCATTATCATCAACAGCAACCTTAGGAAAATCCTCTGCATTATCATCAACAGCAACCTTAGGAAAATCCTCTGCATTATCATTAACAGCAGACTCGTACATTTCCTCAGTGAAAACAATGTACTGAGCAAATGTCAAATTGGCTTTTTACCAAATGACCGTACGACAGAACACGCATTCACCCTGCAACCTTAATTGACAAACAAGCCAACCAAAACAAAGGCAAAGTATTCTCATGCTTATAAAATCAATGTACACAAACAACAAGTGTGCGGTTAAAATTGGCAAAAAACACACATTTCTTTCCACAGGGCCGTGGGGTGAGACAGGGATGCAGCTTAAGCCCCAACCTCTTCAACATACAGTATATACCAATGAATTGGTGAGGGCACTAGAACAGTCTGCAGCACCTGGCCTCACCCTACTATAATCTGAAGTCAAATGTATACTGTTTACTGATGATCTGGTGCTTCTGTCACCGACCAAGGAGGGCCTACAGCAGCACCTAGATATTCTGCACAGATTCTGTCAGACTTGGGCCCTGACAGTAAATCTCAGTAAGACCAAAATAATGGTGTTCCAAAAAAGCTCCAGTCGCTAGGACCACAAATACAAATTCCATCTAGACACCGTTGCCCTAGAGCACACAAAAAACTATACATATCTCGGCCTAAACATCAGCGCCACAGGTAACATCCACAAAGTCGTGAACGATCTGAGAGACAAGGCAAGAAGGACCTTCTATGCCATCAAAAGGAACATAAGATTCAACATACCAATTAGGATCTGGCTAAAATACTTGAATCAGTTATAGAGCCCATTGCCCTTTATGGTTGTGAGTACATTTGTACATTGTTAAAACACTGTATATATATATATATATATATAATATGACATCTGTAATGTCTTTATTGTTTTGAAACTTCTGCATGTTTACTGTTAATTTGTATTGTTTACTTCACTTTTTTATATCTACCTCACTTGCTTTGGTAATGTTAACACATGTTTCCCCTGACAATAAAGCCCCAGAGAGACTACAAAGACCCATTCAGAGAGAGAGAGAGAGAGATTCCCTATACAGAGAGAGAGAGAGAGAGAGAGAAAAAAGAGAGAGAGGAGAGGCCTGGAGAGAGAGAGAGAGAGAGTGCTGTGCTGGAGAGAGAGAGATGAGAGAGATTGAGACAAAAAACAGGCCACTTAGTGTGCTGTGCTGGCCCATTGACAAACCACAGGGTGCTCCTCTCCTCTCTGCTTGGCATGGGAACACAACAGACTCCTACCAAGTCTTGGAGACAGTACTACTACACTACTACAGTACTGCCTCTCATAAACACTACAAAGACCCATTCTCTCCTCAGGAGATGTGGTTTGATCTTCATGATACATGTGGTTAGAGTCTCTCTCCTCAGGAGATGTGGTTTGATCTTCATGATACATGTGGTTAGAGTCTCTCTCCTCAGGAGATGTGGTTAGAGTCTCTCCTCAGGAGATGTGGTTTGATCTTCATGATACATGTGGTTAGAGTCTCTCTCCTCAGGAGATGTGGTTTGTCTTCATGATAAATGTGGTTAGAGTCTCTCTCCTCAGGAGATGTGGTTTGATCTTCATGATAAACATGTGGTTAGAGTCTCTCTCCTCAGGAGATGTGGTTAGAGTCTCTCTCCTCAGGAGATGTGGTTTGTCTTCATGATAAATGTGGTTAGAGTCTCTCTCCTCAGGAGATGTGGTTTGATCTTCATGATACATGTGGTTAGAGTCTCTCTCCTCAGGAGATGTGGTTAGAGTCTCTCTCCTCAGGAGATGTGGTTTGAGTCTCTCTCCTCAGGAGATGTGGTTTGATCTTCATGATACATGTGGTTTGAGTCTCTCTCAGGAGATGTGGTTTGATCTTCAGGACATGATGTGGTTTGAGTCTCCCTCCACTGCCCACTTTAGATGTTACTGCCTCTCAGGAGATGTGGTTTGATCTTCATGATAAATGTGGTTAGAGTCTCTCTCCTCAGGAGATGTGGTTTGATCTTCATGATACATGTGGTTAGAGTCTCTCTCCTCAGGAGATGTGGTTAGTCTCTCTCCTCAGGAGATGTGGTTTGATCTGCATGATAAATGTGGTTAGTCACCAGGGGAGGCTCTCTCCTCAGGAGATGTGGTTTGATCTTCATAATAAATGTGGTCAGAGTCTCTCCTGTGGTTGACACGCACACACACACACACACACACACACACACACACACACACACACACACACACACACACACACACACACACACACACACACACACACACACACACACACACACACACACACACACACACACACACACACACACACACACACACACACACACACAGTGAAACGGGTGTGCGCACGATCAGACGCACGTACACTCACACAAATTCACACCCTGTATGCAAACACACACAAATACACAAGCACAAGTGAACACACACACTACACACTAATAATGCAATGACTATGTAAATGGGGGGAAACAGTGGAGTTCTGTATTTCCAGCTGTAAATGTAACCTCTAACCTCCAGTCAGTCAGTCAGCTTTAGTGTCTTTGTCACCAAGCATCTGCAACTTCCGAGACCAATTATATTGCCAGAACAGTCTACTGTTACAGGGCTGAGAGAGAGAGACACAGAGAGAGAGAGAGACAGAGAGAGAGAGAGAGAGAGAGAGATAGACAGAGAGACAGAGAGACAGACAGACAGACAGACAGACAGACAGACAGACAGACAGACAGACAGACAGACAGACAGACAGACAGACAGACAGACAGACAGACAGACAGACAGACAGACAGAGACAGAGAGAGAGAGAGGCCACTCTAAAGTCTAAACAGCCAACAGTCACAAGGTATCAATGGATGCATCGGTAGGTACAATCACATAGTTGTTCACTTACATGACGGTTCTTTATACAGATGTTGACCATGGAAACCAGAAGCCCTGACAACTGATCTGGGATTGTGTTGTATTGTTTCATTTCACCTTTAAAGTCCCATTGAGGTGTATTTCTCTTTTACAAGGGAGCCCTGCACTTAGACCATTTATAAACACAACATCACGCAAATATACACGATTACAGAATATAGTCAAGTCAAGACAAGAGAAACGATCACATTCTTCAGCAAAGAGGTTCCTGATCAACAATGTGAACAGTCCAAGAGGCACACTCGGCAGGCTCAGTAGCATCGGTTTTTCGGATGACTGCCTTGCCTGGTTCACCAATTACTTTGCAGACAGAGTTCAGTGTGTCAAATCGGAGGGCATGCTGTCCGGTCCTCTGGCAGTCTCTATGGGGGTGCCACAGGGTTCAATTCTCGGGCCGACTCTTTTCTCTGTATATATCAATGATGTTGCTCTTGCTGCGGGCGATTCCCTGATCCACCTCTACGCAGACGACACCATTCTATATACTTTCGGCCCGTCATTGGACACTGTGCTATCGAACCTCCAATCGAGCTTCAATGCCATACAACACTCCTTCCGTGGCCTCCAACTGCTCTTAAACGCGAGTAAAACCAAATGCATGCTTTTCAACCGATCGCTGCCTGCACCCGCATGCCCGACTAGCATCACCACCCTGGATGGTTCCGACCTTGAATATGTGGACATCTATAAGTACCTAGGTGTCTGGCTAGACTGCAAACTCTCCTTCCAGACTCATATCAAACATCTCCAATCGAAAATCAAATCAAGCGTCGGCTTTCTATTCCGCAACAAAGCCTCCTTCACTCACGCTGCCAAGCTTACCCTAGTAAAACTGACTATCCTACCGATCCTCGACTTCGGCGATGTCATATACAAAATGGCTTCCAACACTCTACTCAGCTAACTGGATGCAGTCTATCACAGTGCCATCCGTTTTGTCACTAAAGCACCTTATACCACCCACCACTGCGACTTGTATGCTCTAGTCGGCTGGCCCTCGCTACATATTCGTCGCCAGACCCACTGGCTCCAGGTCATCTACAAGTCCATGCTAGGTAAAGCTCCGCCTTATCTCAGTTCACTGGTCACGATGGCAACACCCATCCGTAGCACGCGCTCCAGCAGGTGTATCTCATTGATCATCCCTAAAGCCAACACCTCATTTGGCCGCCTTTCGTTCCAGTACTCTGCTGCCTGTTACTGGAACGAATTGCAAAAATCGCTGAAGTTGGAGACTTATCTCCCTCACCAACTTCAAACATCAGCTATCTGAGCAGCTAACCGATCGCTGCAGCTGTACATAGTCTATTGGTAAATAGCCCACCCATTTTCACCTACCTCATCCCCATACTGTTTTATTTATTTACTTTTCTGCTCTTTTGTACACCAATATCTCTACCTGTACATGACCATCTGATCATTTATCACTCCAGTGTTAATCTGCAAAATTGTAATTATTCGCCTACCTCATGCCTTTTGCACACATTGTATATAGACTCCCCCTTTTTTTCTACTGTGTTATTGACTTGTTAATTGTTTACTCCATGTGTAACTCTGTGTTGTCTGTTCACACTGCTATGCTTTATCTTGGCCAGGTCGCAGTTGCAAATGAGAACTTGTTCTCAACTAGCCTACCTGGTTAAATAAAGGTGAAAATAAATAAATAAATAAATAAAACAAGTAGATTTAGTCGTTCCATTCATGGGGTGCAAAGAAACCAAAATATGATTTACCCAAATGTGTGTAGCCTGAAGGAATCTCCAGTTAGCCATCCCTGAGACCGGGTTTGGTCATTCCTACATCTACAGTTTATTCATGATGTTAGTTCTGGCAGAAGTTTATGTAAGAGAGCTTTAGAAATAAAAAGAGACTAATGAATCCATCTACGTGACTTCAAGGATCAGTTTACTCTCCCCAAATCCTTACCATAACCACGTAGGAGAGACACAACAGACCTTAGATCAGTGTTTTCTAGGACAACTTCATACGTTACTCTTCTTATTATTACCTCAGTGCTTACCGCTTGTCCCACATACCTTTGCGCGCGTCCTACACTGAAACCGCTGCTGATTGGTCCTTTGCTTATCAGAGGTGGGCTGACTCGTAGAAATGGAGAAAGCTCATTGGTCAGTGGTAGATCTCCTCTCCGTCTATTGGCTGAGTCGGCTTTCAGAGCTGGAGACCCAGCCGTTCATTGGGTACTGTGTGCAGTGTCTCTCTTCCTGTGTTACCGCCCTTGGGGTGAGATAGAAAGTGAGTAGCAGTGAAGCCTTCGTATTCATTGGAGCAGTACAGTAAGTAACTATAGCTACTGTCTTTTGATCGCTTGCGCCTTCTGGAGTGAACTGAAGACGTGCGGATTGAATTTGCCCCGTCGCTGTAGTTTCAGGTGAGCATCCATCGAGGTTACACATTTGTGAATCGTTTTTTTGCCCCGCTATCTAACGTTAGATACAACAATCGTGTGGCCATTTCACTATGTCGCTAGCCAGTTAGCTATCTGGCTATGCTACGTTAGCTGACGTTTCGTGCTTCTCGGGTCTGCCAGTGAGAGATACAAGCTTGGTGTTTGTGTTGACAGATTTGGTAACTACCTAATGATCCGATGCGGATAAATGTGTGACTGAAAGCTGTAGTTAGCCAGCTAGTTATGGGATGATGTTGGACTGTGTGTAGGCAGTTCAGGGGCGTATTCGTTACGGAAACTGTTTACCGTTTAACAGAACAAGACGGGAGTTTCTATTCGTTCGATTTGCTTCCGTTTAGGAAACGTTTTGCAACGGAATGGGCGTAATGAATACGCCCTAGTGTACGTTTTCTTGCTCTCTCCTCTTATCTCCAAATGTCTTTGGTAATAACTTTGTCACCATTGCCCTCTTAGCTCTGTTCCTCATCTCTAGTTAGCTAATCAGCTAAGTGTGTTACCTAGTTATATTATCAGACAGACAGACAGTTACCTAGTTATATTATCAGACAGACAGACAGTTACCTAGTTATATTATCAGACAGACAGACAGTTACCTAGTTATATTATCAGACAGACAGACAGTTACCTAGTTATATTATCAGACA
This sequence comes from Oncorhynchus gorbuscha, assembly GCF_021184085.1. NCBI lineage: Eukaryota > Metazoa > Chordata > Actinopteri > Salmoniformes > Salmonidae > Oncorhynchus > Oncorhynchus gorbuscha. The sequence continues at coordinate 156,838 of NC_060176.1, read as the reverse complement.
GACAGACAGTTACCTAGTTATATTATCAGACAGACACAGTTAGTTACCTAGTTATATTATCAGACAGACAGACAGTTACCTAGTTATATTATCAGACAGACAGACAGTTACCTAGTTATATTATCAGACAGACAGACAGTTACCTAGTTATATTATCAGACAGACAGACAGTTACCTAGTTATATTATCAGACAGACAGACAGTTACCTAGTTATATTATCAGACAGACAGACAGTTACCTAGTTATATTATCAGACAGACAGACAGTTACCTAGTTATATTATCAGACAGACACAGTTAGTTACCTAGTTATATTATCAGACAGACAGACAGTTACCTAGTTATATTATCAGACAGACAGACAGTTACCTAGTTATATTATCAGACAGACAGACAGTTACCTAGTTATATTATCAGACAGACACAGTTAGTTACCTAGTTATATTATCAGACAGACAGTTACCTAGTTATATTATCAGACAGACACAGTTAGTTACCTAGTTATATTATCAGACAGACAGTTACCTAGTTATATTATCAGACAGACACAGTTAGTTACCTAGTTATATTATCAGACAGACAGTTACCTAGTTATATTATCAGACAGACAGACAGTTACCTAGTTATATTATCAGACAGACAGTTACCTAGTTATATTATCAGACAGACAGACAGTTACCTAGTTATATTATCAGACAGACACAGTTAGTTACCTAGTTATATTATCAGACAGACAGACAGTTACCTAGTTATATTATCAGACAGACACAGTTAGTTACCTAGTTATATTATCAGACAGACAGACAGTTACCTAGTTATATTATCAGACAGACACAGTTCGTTACCTAGTTATATTATCAGACAGTTGGTTACCTAGTTATATTATCAGACAGTTAGTTACCTAGTTATATTATCAGACAGTTAGTTACCTAGTTATATTATCAGACAGTTAGTTACCTAGTTATATTATCTGTGATCCACGAGCTTTACAGACAAATCATCATTTATTTCGACCAAATAGTCCTTAGCTACTGAATCAGAATGATATAGAAAACTGGTGAACTAAATAAATGTTGTTATTATACTAGCTAGCTAGTGTGAATTAATGTACCTACTAATGTTACAGCTTGTATGTTTTAGGGCTTTGCCAAGTTAGTATTTGTTGTTGTTGATCAGGGTCCTACAGCATCGCTACAGGACCTGTGAACCACAGTACGCCACCTCCCTGTCGCAACAGGGCCGCGCCTGTCTGTCAAATCACAGTTTATTTGTCACATGCGCCGAGGACAACAGGTATAGTCTGTCGTTGTCAGAACAACAAACCAAGCTAGCTGCCCATCTTAACTATAAGGTTTTACAGAGGTGACTCAGTTAAACGTGGGTCTTGCTCAACTCAAATCGGCATGGTTGTCATGCATTTCAGACTGTTTACCATGTAAACAAGGTGTGTGTGTGTGTGTGTGTGTGTGTGTGTGTGTGTGTGTGTGTGTGTGTGTGTGTGTGTGTGTGTGTGTGTGTGTGTGTGTGTGTGTGTGTGTGTGTGTGTGTGTGTGTGTGTGTGTGTGTGTGTGTGTGTGTGTGTGTGTGTGTGTGTGTGTGTGAGAGAGAAAGAACAATAGCAAATGCGATGTGTGTGTGCACAATGCCTCCTGTCCTGTGATACACCCCAGGTTCAGCAGCCCTCCACAAAATGTGCTTATTTAGTAGCTTCCAATCCTTATCTGCCACCTGAAAGACTGCATCTCTTATGTGGTCACAACAGGCTTTGTTCTGAATGCAGGGTGTGGCCCAAGCCGTCGAGGAAAGCCTTTATAAGGAAACGTGTGAGTTAGCCCAGGTGTGAAGTTGATCACAGGCACAGATCTACAATCAGCATATCCCCTCCAGACCCTAAGCTTTACTGTTAAAGAGAAAAACACTAACTTGAGGGACAGTCCTGAGGGACAGTTCTGTCACTCCGCCCAGTCCTGAGGGACAGTTCTGTCACTCCGCCCAGTCCTGAGGGACAGTTCTGTCACTCCGCCCAGTCCTGAGGGACAGTTCTGTCACTCCGCCCAGTCCTGAGGGACAGTTCTGTCACTCCGCCCAGTCCTGAGGGACAGTTCTGTCACTCCGCCCAGTCCTGAGGGACAGTTCTGTCACTCCGCCCAGTCCTGAGGGACAGTTCTGTCACTCCGCCCAGTCCTGAGGGACAGTTCTGTCACTCCGCCCAGTCCTGAGGGACAGTTCTGTCACTCCGCCCAGTCCTGAGGGACAGTTCTGTCACTCCGCCCAGTCCTGAGGGACAGTTCTGTCACTCCGCCCAGTCCTGAGGGACAGTTCTGTCACTCCGCCCAGTCCTGAGGGACAGTTCTGTCACTCCGCCCAGTCCTGAGGGACAGTTCTGTCACTCCGCCCAGTCCTGAGGGACAGTTCTGTCACTCCGCCCAGTCCTGAGGACAGTTCTGTCACTCCGCCCAGTCCTGAGGGACAGTTCTGTCACTCCGCCCAGTCCTGAGGGACAGTTCTGTCACTCCGCCCAGTCCTGAGGGACAGTTCTGTCACTCCAGTCCTGAGGACAGTTCCAGTCGCCCAGTCCTGAGGGACAGTTCTGTCACTCCGCCCAGTCCTGAGGGAGTTCTGGGACAGTTCTGTCACTCCGCCCAGTCCTGAGGGACAGTTCTGTCACTCCGCCCAGTCCTGAGGGACAGTTCTGTCACTCCGCCCAGTCCTGGGGGACAGTTCTGTCACTCCGCCCAGTCCTGGGGGACAGTTCTGTCACTCCGCCCAGTCCTGGGGGACAGTAGTTTTGTCACTCCGCCCAGTCCTGGGGGACAGTTCTGTCACTCCGCCCAGTCCTGGGGGACAGTTCTGTCACTCCGCCCAGTCCTGGGGACAGTAGTTTTGTCACTCCGCCCAGTCCTGGGGGACAGTTCTGTCACTCCGCCCAGTCCTGGGGGACAGTAGTTTTGTCACTCCGCCCAGTCCTGGGGGACAGTTCTGTCACTCCGCCCAGTCCTGGGGACAGTAGTTTTGTCACTCCGCCCAGTCCTGGGGACAGTTCTGTCACTCCGCCCAGTCCTGAGGGACAGTTCTGTCACTCCGCCCAGTCCTGAGGGACAGTTCTGTCACTCCGCCCAGTCCTGAGGGACAGTTCTGTCACTCCGCCCAGTCCTGGGGACAGTTCTGTCACTCCGCCCAGTCCTGAGGGACAGTTCTGTCACTCCGCCCAGTCCTGAGGGACAGTTCTGTCACTCCGCCCAGTCCTGAGGGACAGTTCTGTCACTCCGCCCAGTCCTGAGGACAGTTCTGTCACTCCGCCCAGTCCTGAGGGACAGTTCTGTCACTCCGCCCAGTCCTGAGGGACAGTTCTGTCACTCCGCCCAGTCCTGAGGGACAGTTCTGTCACTCCGCCCAGTCCTGAGGGACAGTTCTGTCACTCCGCCCAGTCCTGAGGGACAGTTCTGTCACTCCGCCCAGTCCTGAGGGACAGTTCTGTCACTCCGCCCAGTCCTGAGGGACAGTTCTGTCACTCCGCCCAGTCCTGAGGGACAGTTCTGTCACTCCGCCCAGTCCTGGGGGACAGTTCTGTCACTCCGCCCAGTCCTGGGGGACAGTTCTGTCACTCCGCCCAGTCCTGGGGGACAGTTCTGTCACTCCGCCCAGTCCTGGGGGACAGTTCTGTCACTCCGCCCAGTCCTGGGGGACAGTAGTTTTGTCACTCCGCCCAGTCCTGGGGGACAGTTCTGTCACTCCGCCCAGTCCTGGGGGACAGTTCTGTCACTCCGCCCAGTCCTGGGGGACAGTAGTTTTGTCACTCCGCCCAGTCCTGGGGGACAGTTCTGTCACTCCGCCCAGTCCTGGGGGACAGTAGTTTTGTCACTCCGCCCAGTCCTGGGGGACAGTTCTGTCACTCCGCCCAGTCCTGGGGGACAGTAGTTTTGTCACTCCGCCCAGTCCTGGGGGACAGTAGTTTTGTCACTCCGCCCAGTCCTGGGGGACAGTTCTGTCACTCCGCCCAGTCCTGGGGGACAGTAGTTTTGTCACTCCGCCCAGTCCTGGGGGACAGTTCTGTCACTCCGCCCAGTCCTGGGGGACAGTAGTTCTGTCACTCCGCCCAGTCCTGAGGGACAGTTCTGTCACTCCGCCCAGTCCTGAGGGACAGTTCTGTCACTCCTCCCAGTCCTGAGGGACAGTTCTGTCACTCCGCCCAGTCCTGAGGGACAGTTCTGTCACTCCGCCCAGTCCTGAGGGACAGTTCTGTCACTCCGCCCAGTCCTGAGGGACAGTTCTGTCACTCCGCCCAGTCCTGGGGGACAGTTCTGTCACTCCGCCCAGTCCTGGGGGACAGTAGTTTTGTCACTCCGCCCAGTCCTGGGGGACAGTAGTTTTGTCACTCCGCCCAGTCCTGGGGGACAGTAGTTTTGTCACTCCGCCCAGTCCTGGGGGACAGTAGTTCTGTCACTCCGCCCAGTCCTGGGGGACAGTAGTTCTGTCACTCCGCCCAGTCCTGGGGGACAGTAGTTCTGTCCTGGGGGACAGTCCGCCCAGTCCTGGGGACAGTTCTGTCACTCCGCCCAGTCCTGGGGGACAGTAGTTCTGTCACTCCGCCCAGTCCTGGGGGACAGTAGTTCTGTCACTCCGCCCAGTCCTGATGGACAGTTCTGTCACTCCGCCCAGTCCTGAGGGACAGTTCTGTCACTCCGCCCAGTCCTGAGGGACAGTTCTGTCACTCCGCCCAGTCCTGAGGGACAGTTCTGTCACTCCGCCCAGTCCTGAGGGACAGTTCTGTCACTCCGCCCAGTCCTGAGGGACAGTTCTGTCACTCCGCCCAGTCCTGAGGGACAGTTCTGTCACTCCGCCCAGTCCTGAGGGACAGTTCTGTCACTCCGCCCAGTCCTGAGGGACAGTTCTGTCACTCCGCCCAGTCCTGAGGGACAGTTCTGTCACTCCGCCCAGTCCTGAGGGACAGTTCTGTCACTCCGCCCAGTCCTGGGGGACAGTTCTGTCACTCCGCCCAGTCCTGGGGGACAGTTCTGTCACTCCGCCCAGTCCTGGGGGACAGTTCTGTCACTCCGCCCAGTCCTGGGGGACAGTCCTAGGACAGTTCTCACTCCGCCCAGTCCTGGGGGACAGTTCTGTCACTCCGCCCAGTCCTGGGGGACAGTAGTTTTGTCACTCCGCCCAGTCCTGGGGGACAGTTCTGTCACTCCGCCCAGTCCTGGGGACAGTAGTTTTGTCACTCCGCCCAGTCCTGGGGGACAGTTCTGTCACTCCGCCCAGTCCTGGGGGACAGTAGTTTTGTCACTCCGCCCAGTCCTGGGGGACAGTTCTGTCACTCCGCCCAGTCCTGGGGGACAGTAGTTTTGTCACTCCGCCCAGTCCTGGGGGACAGTAGTTTTGTCACTCCGCCCAGTCCTGGGGGACAGTTCTGTCACTCCGCCCAGTCCTGGGGGACAGTTCTGTCACTCCGCCCAGTCCTGGGGGACAGTAGTTTTGTCACTCCGCCCAGTCCTGGGGGACAGTTCTGTCACTCCGCCCAGTCCTGGGGGACAGTAGTTTTGTCACTCCGCCCAGTCCTGGGGGACAGTAGTTTTGTCACTCCGCCCAGTCCTGGGGGACAGTAGTTCTGTCACTCCGCCCAGTCCTGGGGGACAGTAGTTCTGTCACTCCGCCCAGTCCTGGGGGACAGTAGTTCTGTCACTCCGCCCAGTCCTGGGGGACAGTAGTTCTGTCTGCAGTATAAAGATAAAGAGGTCGTAGTGCCGTTCACTTGAGAGAGAAATGCCTTTTAGCAGACTTTCATCCAAGCGAGGAAAAGTGAGGGCAGTGTGTCTGTCTGCCTGTCTGCCTGTCTGTCTGCCTGCCTGTCTGCCTGCCTGTCTGCCTCCTACACGACAACAACAAATGCGTTAGCTACAGCTGATCCGGAGCAGGTTAACAGGCTCAGAGATGCCAACTCAGCATGTGTGTATGTGTGTGAATATCAGCCTGTTAGCAGGATAATCAGGTCTGATACTGCTCAGCCGGTTCTACTTCTGTCCGCTCCAACAGAGGGAGAAATCAGCCTGTTAGCAGGATGCTCATACTTCTACCATTTAGAGTTGGGAAGGTCTAATTATTTAAATGGTTATTACACCAGATAATAATGGCTACCCTGGGGCGGCAGGGTAGCCTAGTGGTTAGAGTGTTGGACTAGTAACCGAAAAGTTGCAAGTTCAATTCCCCGAGCTGACAAGGTACAAATCTGTCGTTCTGCCCCTGAACAGGCAGTTAACCCACTGTCCCCAGGCCCTCATTGAAAATAAGAATGTGTTCTTAACTGACTTGCCTGGTTAAATGAAGGTTAAAACATTTTTTTAAAGATAGTGTCCTCTCCAACCTCATGGCAGAAACACTAACTTCTGTCACGCTGCCCAGTCCTGGGGGACACTTCTGTCACGCTGCCCAGTCCTGGGGGACACTTCTGTCACGCTGCTCAGTCCTGGGGGACACTTCTGTCACGCTGCCCAGTCCTGGGGGACACTTCTGTCACGCTGCCCAGTCCTGGGGGACACTTCTGTCACGCTGCCCAGTCCTGGGGGACACTTCTGTCACGCTGCCCAGTCCTGGGGGACACTTCTGTCACGCGTCTTGACTTCAACCCTCAAAGGTGCCTGTGTGTGTAGAGCCTGCAGACTGTGGGTAGGGAGGGGATAGTGTGTAGAGCCTGCAGACTGTGGGTAGGGAGGGGATAGCGTGTAGAGCCTGCAGACTGTGGGTAGGGAGGGGATAGTGTGTAGAGCCTGCAGACTGTGGGTAGGGAGGGGATAGTGTGTAGAGCCTGCAGACTGTGGGTAGGGAGGGGATAGTGTGTAGAGCCTGCAGACTGTGGGTAGGGAGGGGATAGTGTGTAGAGCCTGCAGACTGTGGGTAGGGAGAGGATAGTGTGTAGAGCCTGCAGACTGTGGGTAGGGAGGGGATAGTGTGTCGAGCCTGCAGACTGTGGGTAGTGAGGGGATAGTGTGTAGAGCCTGCAGACTGTGGGTAGTGAGGGGATAGTGTGTAGAGCCTGCAGACTGTGGGTAGGGAGGGGATAGTGTGTAGAGCCTGCAGACTGTGGGTAGGGAGAGGATAGTGTGTAGAGCCTGCAGACTGTGGGTAGGGAGGGGATAGTGTGTCGAGCCTGCAGACTGTGGGTAGGGAGGGGATAGTGTGTCGAGCCTGCAGACTGTGGGTAGGGAGGGGATAGTGTGTAGAGCCTGCAGACTGTGGGTAGTGAGGGGATAGTGTGTAGAGCCTGCAGACTGTGGGTAGGGAGGGGATAGTGTGTAGAGCCTGCAGACTGTGGGTAGGGAGGGGATAGTGTGTAGAGCCTGCAGACTGTGGGTAGGGAGGGATAGTGTGTAGAGCCTGCAGACTGTGGGTAGGGAGGGGATAGTGTGTAGAGCCTGCAGACTGTGGGTAGTGAGGGGATAGTGTGTAGAGCCTGCAGACTGTGGGTAGGGAGGGGATAGTGTGTAGAGCCTGCAGACTGTGGGTAGGGAGGGGATAGTGTGTAGAGCCTGCAGACTGTGGGTAGTGAGGGGATAGTGTGTTCGTGTCCAACCGGTGAGCTGTAGCAGAAATAGAGGAGAGGACAGACGAGGAGGGGTAGAGGGAGACGTAAGAGAGAGAGGCAGACAGACGAAGAGGGGTAGAGGGAGACGTAGGAGAGAGAGAGAGAGGCAGACAGACGAAGAGGGGTAGAGGGAGACGTAAGAGAGAGAGAGAGGCAGACAGACGAAGAGGGGTAGAGGGAGACGTGAGAGAGAGAGGCAGACAGACGAAGAGGGGTAGAGGGAGACGTAGGAGAGAGAGAGAGGCAGACAGACGAAGAGGGGTAGAGGGAGACGTAGGAGAGAGAGAGGCAGACAGACGAAGAGGGGTAGAGGGAGACGTAGGAGAGAGAGAGGCAGACAGACGAGGAGGGGTAGAGAGAGAGGCAGACAGACGAGGGGTAGAGGGAGACGTAGGAGAGGGAGAGAGGAGGGGTAGAGAGAGAGGCAGACAGACGAGGAGGGGTAGAGGGAGATGTAGGAGAGGGAGGCAGACAGACGAGGAGGGGTAGAGGGAGACTTAGGAGAGAGAGAGAGAGACAGCCAGACGAGGAGGGGTAGAGAGAGAGACAGCCAGACGAGGAGGGGTAGAGAGAGAGGCAGACAGACGAGGAGGGGTAGAGGGAGACTTAGGAGAGAGAGAGAGAGAGACAGCCAGACGAGGAGGGGTAGAGAGAGAGACAGCCAGACGAGGAGGGGTAGAGAGAGAGGCAGACAGACGAGGAGGGGTAGAGAGAGAGGCAGACAGACGAGGGGTAGAGGGAGACTTAGGAGAGAGTGCGGCAGACAGACGAGGAGGGGTAGAGGGAGACGTAGGAGAGAGAGGGAGAGGCAGACAGACAAGGAGGGGTAGAGAGAGAGGCAGACAGACGAGGAGGGGTAGAGGGAGACGTAGGAGAGAGAGGGAGAGGCAGACAGACGAGGAGGGGTAGAGAGAGAGGCAGACAGACGAGGAGGGGTAGAGAGGCAGACAGACGAGGAGGGGTAGAGAGGCAGACAGACGAGGAGGGGTAGAGAGGCAGACAGACGAGGAGGGGTAGAGAGGGCAGACAGACGAGGAGGGGTAGACGAGGAGAGAGAGAGGCAGACAGACGAGGAGGGGTAGAGGGAGACGTAGGAGAGAGAGAGAGGCAGACAGACGAGGAGGGGTAGAGGGAGACGAAGGGGGGAGAGAGAGAGAGAGGCAGACAGACAGGGCAAGCTGCTGCTTTTTTAAAGTACCACTTTGTACATCCTCCAACCCCACCCTCTCTCTCTCTTCCTCTGTAGCTCCTCCAAGCCCACCCTCTCTCTCTCTTCCTCTGTACCTCCTCCAACCCCACCCTCTCTCTCTCTTCCTCTGTACCTCCTCCAACCCCACCCTCTCTCTCTCTTCCTCTGTACCTCCTCCAACCCCACCCCTCTCTCTCTTCCTCTGTACCTCCTCCAACCCCACCCTCTCTCTCTCTTCCTCTGTACCTCCTCCAACCCCACCCTCTCTCTCTCTTCCTCTGTACCTCCTCCAACCCCACCCTCTCTCTCTCTTCCTCTGTACCTCCTCCAACCCCACCCTCTCTCTCTCTTCCTCTGTACCTCCTCCAACCCCACCCTCTCTCTCTCTTCCTCTGTACCTCCTCCAACCCCACCCTCTCTCTCTCTTCCTCTGTAGCTCCTCCAACCCCACCCTCTCTCTCTCTTCCTCTGTACCTCCTCCAACCCCACCCTCTCTCTCTCTTCCTCTGTACCTCCTCCAACTCCACCCTCTCTCTCTCTTCCTCTGTACCTCCTCCAACCCCACCCTCTCTCTCTCTTCCTCTGTACCTCCTCCAACCCCACCCTCTCTCTCTCTTCCTCTGTACCTCCTCCAACCCCACCCTCTCTCTCTCTTCCTCTGTACCTCCTCCAACTCCACCCTCTCTCTCTCTTCCTCTGTACCTCCTCCAACCCCACCCTCTCTCTCTCTTCCTCTGTACCTCCTCCAACCCCACCCTCTCTCTCTCTTCCTCTGTACCTCCTCCAACCCCACCCTCTCTCTCTCTTCCTCTGTACCTCCTCCAACCCCACCCTCTCTCTCTCTTCCTCTGTACCTCCTCCAACCCCACCCTCTCTCTCTCTTCCTCTGTACCTCCTCCAACCCCACCCTCTCTCTCTCTTCCTCTGTAGCTCCTCCAACCCCACCCTCTCTCTCTCTTCCTCTGTACCTCCTCCAACCCCACCCTCTCTCTCTCTTCCTCTGTACCTCCTCCAACCCCACCCCTCTCTCTCTTCCTCTGTACCTCCTCCAACCCCACCCTCTCTCTCTCTTCCTCTGTACCTCCTCCAACCCCACCCTCTCTCTCTCTTCCTCTGTACCTCCTCCAACCCCACCCTCTCTCTCTCTTCCTCTGTACCTCCTCCAACCCCACCCTCTCTCTCTCTTCCTCTGTACCTCCTCCAACCCCACCCTCTCTCTCTCTTCCTCTGTACCTCCTCCAACCCCACCCTCTCTCTCTCTTCCTCTGTACCTCCTCCAACCCCACCCTCTCTCTCTCTTCCTCTGTACCTCCTCCAACCCCACCCTCTCTCTCTCTTCCTCTGTACCTCCTCCAACCCCACCCTCTCTCTCTCTTCCTCTGTACCTCCTCCAACCCCACCCTCTCTCTCTCTTCCTCTGTAGCTCCTCCAACCCCACCCTCTCTCTCTCTTCCTCTGTAGCTCCTCCAACCCCACCCTCTCTCTCTCTTCCTCTGTAGCTCCTCCAACCCCACCCTCTCTCTCTCTTCCTCTGTACCTCCTCCAACCCCACCCTCTCTCTCTCTTCCTCTGTAGCTCCTCCAACCCCACCCTCTCTCTCTCTTCCTCTGTAGCTCCTCCAACCCCACCCTCTCTCTCTCTTCCTCTGTAGCTCCTCCAACCCCACCCTCTCTCTCTCTTCCTCTGTAGCTCCTCCAACCCCACCCTCTCTCTCTCTTCCTCTGTACCTCCTCCAACCCCACCCTCTCTCTCTCTTCCTCTGTACCTCCTCCAACCCCACCCTCTCTCTCTCTTCCTCTGTACCTCCTCCAACCCCACCCTCTCTCTCTCTTCCTCTGTACCTCCTCCAACCCCACCCCCTCTCTCTCTTCCTCTGTACCTCCTCCAACCCCACCCTCTCTCTCTCTTCCTCTGTACCTCCTCCAACCCCACCCTCTCTCTCTCTTCCTCTGTACCTCCTCCAACCCCACCCTCTCTCTCTCTTCCTCTGTACCTCCTCCAACCCCACCCTCTCTCTCTCTTCCTCTGTACCTCCCTCAATCCACTTTTCATTTCATGTTTGTTGTTTTACCACTGCAGTGACTTCCCTGTCAGCATCTCATCCTTCCATTCCTCCCTCTTTACCTCACTCTCTCTATTCCTCCTTGCCTCTCTCCTCTCTCTTCCTCCTTGCCTCTCTCCTCTCTCTTCCTCCTTGCCTCTCTCCTCTGCTCCATCTGTTTTTCATCAGGCTGTGCCTTTCTCCAGCCACTCTAGAAGGGAGTGTCCCACACCAGCAGAGGAGAACAGAGAAGAGAGCAGGACGGAGGAGGGAGGGAAAGAAGAGAAGAGAGCAGGACGGAAGAGGGAGGGAAAGAAGAGAAGAGAGCAGGAAGGAGGAGGGAGGGAAAGAAGAGAACAGAGAAGAGAGCAGGATGGAGGAGGGAGGGAAAGAAGAGAACAGAGAAGAGAGCAGGACGGAGGGGAAGAAGAGAAGAGAGCAGGACGGAGGAGGGAGGGAAAGAAGAGAAGAGAGCAGGACGGAAGAGGGAGGGAAAGAAGAGAAGAGAGCAGGAAGGAGGAGGGAGGGAAAGAAGAGAACAGAGAAGAGAGCAGGACGGAGGAGGGAGGGAAAGAAGAGAAGAGAGCAGGACGGAAGAGGGAGGGAAAGAAGAGAAGAGAGCAGGAAGGAGGAGGGAGGGAAAGAAGAGAACAGAGAAGAGAGCAGGACGGAGGAGGGAGGGAAAGAAGAGAAGAGAGCAGGACGGAAGAGGGAGGGAAAGAAGAGAAGAGAGCAGGAAGGAGGAGGGAGGGAAAGAAGAGAACAGAGAAGAGAGCAGGACGGAGGAGGGAGGGAAAGAAGAGAACCGAGAAGAGAGCAGGACGGAGGAGGGAGGGAAAGAAGAGAACAGAGAAGAGAGCAGGACGGAGGAGGGAGGGAAAGAAGAGAACAGAGAAGAGAGCAGGACGGAGGAGGGAGGGAAAGAAGAGAACAGGAGGGAGGAGGGAGGGAAAGAAGAGAACAGAGAAGAGAGCAGGACGGAGGAGGGAGGGAAAGAAGAGAACAGAGAAGAGCGCAGGACGGAGGAGGGAGGGAAAGAAGAGAACAGAGAAGAGAGCAGGACGGAGGAGGGAGGAGGGAGGGAAAGAAGAGAACAGAGAAGAGAGCAGGACGGAGGGGAAGAAGAGAAGAGAGCAGGACGGAGGGGAAGAAGAGAAGAGAGCAGGACGGAGGAGGGAGGGGAAGAAGAGAAGAGAGCAGGACGGAGGAGGGAGGGAAAGAAGAGAACAGAGAAGAGAGCAGGACGGAGGGGAAGAAGAGAAGAGAGCAGGACGGAGGAGGGAGGGGAAGAAGAGAAGAGAGCAGGACGGAGGAGGGAGGGAAAGAAGAGAGCAGGACGGAGGAGGGAGGGAAAGTAGAGAAGAGAACAGGACGGAGGAGGGAGGGAAAGAAGAAGAGAGAAGAGAGCAGGATGGAGGAGGGAGGGAAAGAAGAGAACAGGACGGAGGAGGGAGGGAAAGAAGAGAAGAGAGCAGGACGGAGGAGGGAGGGAAAGTAGAGAAGAGAGAAGAGAGCAGGACGGAGGAGGGAGGGAAAGAAGAGAAGAGAGAAGAGAGCAGGATGGAGGAGGGAGGGAAAGAAGAGAAGAGAGCAGGACGGAGGAGGGAGGGAAAGAAGAGAACAGAGAAGAGAGCAGGACGGAGGAGGGAGGGAAAGAAGAGAACCGAGAAGAGAGCAGGACGGAGGAGGGAGGGAAAGAAGAGAAGAGAGCAGGACGGAAGAGGGAGGGAAAGAAGAGAAGAGAGCAGGAAGGAGGAGGGAGGGAAAGAAGAGAACAGAGAAGAGAGCAGGATGGAGGAGGGAGGGAAAGTAGAGAACCGAGAAGAGAGCAGGATGGAGGAGGGAGGGAAAGAAGAGAACCGAGAAGAGAGCAGGACGGAGGAGGGAGGGAAAGAAGAGAAGAGAGCAGGACGGAAGAGGGAGGGAAAGAAGAGAAGAGAGCAGGAAGGAGGAGGGAGGGAAAGAAGAGAACAGAGAAGAGAGCAGGATGGAGGAGGGAGGGAAAGTAGAGAACCGAGAAGAGAGCAGGATGGAGGAGGGAGGGAAAGAAGAGAACCGAGAAGAGAGCAGGACGGAGGAGGGAGGGAAAGTAGAGAACCGAGAAGAGAGCATGACGGAGGAGGGAGGAGGGAGGGAAAGAAGAGAACAGGAGGGAGGAGGGAGGGAAAGAAGAGAACAGAGAAGAGAGCAGGATGGAGGAGGGAGGGAAAGAAGAGAAGAGAGCAGGACGGAGGAGGGAGGGAAAGAAGAGAAGAGAGCAGGACGGAAGAGGGAGGGAAAGAAGAGAACCGAGAAGAGAGCAGGACGGAGGAGGGAGGGAAAGAAGAGAAGAGAGCAGGACGGAAGAGGGAGGGAAAGAAGAGAAGAGAGCAGGAAGGAGGAGGGAGGGAAAGAAGAGAACAGAGAAGAGAGCAGGACGGAGGAGGGAGGGAAAGAAGAGAAGAGAGCAGGACGGAAGAGGGAGGGAAAGAAGAGAAGAGAGCAGGAAGGAGGAGGGAGGGAAAGAAGAGAACAGAGAAGAGAGCAGGACGGAGGAGGGAGGGAAAGAAGAGAACCGAGAAGAGAGCAGGACGGAGGAGGGAGGGAAAGAAGAGAACAGGAGGGAGGAGGGAGGGAAAGAAGAGAACAGAGAAGAGAGCAGGACGGAGGAGGGAGGGAAAGAAGAGAACAGAGAAGAGAGCAGGACGGAGGAGGGAGGGAAAGAAGAGAACAGAGAAGAGCGCAGGACGGAGGAGGGAGGGAAAGAAGAGAACAGAGAAGAGAGCAGGACGGAGGAGGGAGGAGGGAGGGAAAGAAGAGAACAGAGAAGAGAGCAGGACGGAGGGGAAGAAGAGAAGAGAGCAGGACGGAGGGGAAGAAGAGAAGAGAGCAGGACGGAGGAGGGAGGGGAAGAAGAGAAGAGAGCAGGACGGAGGAGGGAGGGAAAGAAGAGAACAGAGAAGAGAGCAGGACGGAGGGGAAGAAGAGAAGAGAGCAGGACGGAGGAGGGAGGGGAAGAAGAGAAGAGAGCAGGACGGAGGAGGGAGGGAAAGAAGAGAGCAGGACGGAGGAGGGAGGGAAAGTAGAGAAGAGAGAAGAGAACAGGACGGAGGAGGGAGGGAAAGAAGAGAAGAGAGAAGAGAGCAGGATGGAGGAGGGAGGGAAAGAAGAGAACAGGACGGAGGAGGGAGGGAAAGAAGAGAAGAGAGCAGGACGGAGGAGGGAGGGAAAGTAGAGAAGAGAGAAGAGAGCAGGACGGAGGAGGGAGGGAAAGAAGAGAAGAGAGAAGAGAGCAGGATGGAGGAGGGAGGGAAAGAAGAGAAGAGAGCAGGACGGAGGAGGGAGGGAAAGAAGAGAACAGGACGGAGGAGGGAGGGAAAGAAGAGAAGAGAGCAGGACGGAGGAGGGAGGGAAAGAAGAGAAGAGAGAAGAGAACAGGACGGAGGAGGGAGGGAAAGAAGAGAAGAGAGCAGGATGGAGGAGGGAGGGAAAGAAGAGAACAGGAGGGAGGAGGGAGGGAAAGAAGAGAACAGAGAAGAGAGCAGGACGGAGGAGGGAGGGAAAGAAGAGAACCGAGAAGAGAGCAGGACGGAGGAGGGAGGGAAAGAAGAGAACCGAGAAGAGAGCAGGACGGAGGAGGGAGGGAAAGAAGAGAAGAGAGCAGGACGGAAGAGGGAGGGAAAGAAGAGAAGAGAGCAGGAAGGAGGAGGGAGGGAAAGAAGAGAACAGAGAAGAGAGCAGGACGGAGGAGGGAGGGAAAGAAGAGAAGAGAGCAGGACGGAAGAGGGAGGGAAAGAAGAGAAGAGAGCAGGACGGAGGAGGGAGGGAAAGAAGAGAACAGGACGGAGGAGGGAGGGAAAGAAGAGAAGAGAGCAGGATGGAGGAGGGAGGGAAAGAAGAGAAGAGAGAAGAGAGCAGGACGGAGGAGGGAGGAGGGAGGGAAAGAAGAGAACAGAGAAGAGAGCAGGACGGAGGAGGGAGGGAAAGAAGAGAACCGAGAAGAGAGCAGGACTGAGGAGGGAGGGAAAGAAGAGAACAGAGAAGAGAGCAGGACGGAGGAGGGAGGGAAAGAAGAGAACAGAGAAGAGAGCAGGACGGAGGAGGGAGGGAAAGAAGAGAACAGAGAAGAGCGCAGGACGGAGGAGGGAGGGAAAGAAGAGAACAGAGAAGAGAGCAGGACGGAGGAGGGAGGGAAAGAAGAGAACAGAGAAGAGAGCAGGACGGAGGGGAAGAAGAGAAGAGAGCAGGACGGAGGGGAAGAAGAGAAGAGAGCAGGACGGAGGAGGGAGGGGAAGAAGAGAAGAGAGCAGGACGGAGGAGGGAGGGAAAGAAGAGAACAGAGAAGAGAGCAGGACGGAGGGGAAGAAGAGAAGAGAGCAGGACGGAGGAGGGAGGGGAAGAAGAGAAGAGAGCAGGACGGAGGAGGGAGGGAAAGAAGAGAGCAGGACGGAGGAGGGAGGGAAAGTAGAGAAGAGAGCAGGACGGAGGAGGGAGGGGAAGAAGAGAACAGAGAAGAGCGCAGGACGGAGGAGGGAGGGAAAGAAGAGAACAGAGAAGAGAGCAGGACGGAGGAGGGAGGGAAAGAAGAGAACAGAGAAGAGAGCAGGACGGAGGGGAAGAAGAGAAGAGAGCAGGACGGAGGGAAGAAGAGAAGAGAGCAGGATGGAGGAGGGAGGGGAAGAAGAGAAGAGAGCAGGACGGAGGAGGGAGGGAAAGAAGAGAACAGAGAAGAGAGCAGGACGGAGGGAAGAAGAGAAGAGAGCAGGACGGAGGAGGGAGGGAAGAAAGAAGAGAGCAGGACGGAGGAGGGAGGGAAAGAAGAGAGCAGGACGGAGGAGGGAGGGAAAGTAGAGAAGAGAGCAGGACGGAGGAGGGAGGGAAGAAAGAGAAGAGAGAAGGACGGAGGAGGGAGGGAAAGAAGAGAGCAGGACGGAGGAGGGAGGGAAAGTAGAGAAGAGAGAAGAGAGCAGGACGGAGGAGGGAGGGAAAGAAGAGAAGAGAGAAGAGAACAGGACGGAGGAGGGAGGGAAAGAAGAGAAGAGAGCAGGACGGAGGAGGGAGGGAAAGAAGAGAAGAGAGAAGAGAGCAGGACGGAGGAGGGAGGAAAGAAGAGAAGAGAGAAGAGAACAGGACGGAGGAGGGAGGGAAAGAAGAGAAGAGAGCAGGATGGAGGAGGGAGGGAAAGAAGAGAACAGGACGGAGGAGGGAGGGAAAGAAGAGAAGAGAGCAGGACGGAGGAGGGAGGGAGTAGAGAAGAGAGAAGAGAGCAGGACGGAGGAGGGAGGGAAAGAAGAGAAGAGAGAAGAGAGCAGGATGGAGGAGGGAGGGAAAGAAGAGAAGAGAGCAGGACGGAGGAGGGAGGGAAAGAAGAGAACAGGACGGAGGAGGGAGGGAAAGAAGAGAAGAGAGCAGGACGGAGGAGGGAGGAGGGAGGGAAAGAAGAGAAGAGAGAAGAGAGCAGGACGGAGGAGGGAGGGAAAGTAGAGAAGAGAGCAGGACGGAGGAGGTTGGGAGAAGAGAGAAGAGAGCAGGACGGAAGAGGGAGGGAAAGAAGAGAAGAGAGCAGGAAGGAGGAGGGAGGGAAAGAAGAGAACAGAGAAGAGAGCAGGACGGAGGAGGGAGGGAAAGAAGAGAACCGAGAAGAGAGCAGGACGGAGGAGGGAGGGAAAGAAGAGAACAGGAGGGAGGAGGGAGGGAAAGAAGAGAACAGAGAAGAGAGCAGGACGGAGGAGGGAGGGAAAGAAGAGAACAGAGAAGAGAGCAGGACGGAGGAGGGAGGGAAAGAAGAGAACAGAGAAGAGCGCAGGACGGAGGAGGGAGGGAAAGAAGAGAACAGAGAAGAGAGCAGGACGGAGGAGGGAGGAGGGAGGGAAAGAAGAGAACAGAGAAGAGAGCAGGACGGAGGGGAAGAAGAGAAGAGAGCAGGACGGAGGGGAAGAAGAGAAGAGAGCAGGACGGAGGAGGGAGGGGAAGAAGAGAAGAGAGCAGGACGGAGGAGGGAGGGAAAGAAGAGAACAGAGAAGAGAGCAGGACGGAGGGGAAGAAGAGAAGAGAGCAGGACGGAGGAGGGAGGGGAAGAAGAGAAGAGAGCAGGACGGAGGAGGGAGGGAAAGAAGAGAGCAGGACGGAGGAGGGAGGGAAAGTAGAGAAGAGAGAAGAGAACAGGACGGAGGAGGGAGGGAAAGAAGAGAAGAGAGAAGAGAGCAGGATGGAGGAGGGAGGGAAAGAAGAGAACAGGACGGAGGAGGGAGGGAAAGAAGAGAAGAGAGCAGGACGGAGGAGGGAGGGAAAGTAGAGAAGAGAGAAGAGAGCAGGACGGAGGAGGGAGGGAAAGAAGAGAAGAGAGAAGAGAGCAGGATGGAGGAGGGAGGGAAAGAAGAGAAGAGAGCAGGACGGAGGAGGGAGGGAAAGAAGAGAACAGGACGGAGGAGGGAGGGAAAGAAGAGAAGAGAGCAGGACGGAGGAGGGAGGGAAAGAAGACAAGAGAGAAGAGAACAGGACGGAGGAGGGAGGGAAAGAAGAGAAGAGAGCAGGATGGAGGAGGGAGGGAAAGAAGAGAACAGGAGGGAGGAGGGAGGGAAAGAAGAGAACAGAGAAGAGAGCAGGACGGAGGAGGGAGGGAAAGAAGAGAACCGAGAAGAGAGCAGGACGGAGGAGGGAGGGAAAGAAGAGAACCGAGAAGAGAGCAGGACGGAGGAGGGAGGGAAAGAAGAGAAGAGAGCAGGACGGAAGAGGGAGGGAAAGAAGAGAAGAGAGCAGGAAGGAGGAGGGAGGGAAAGAAGAGAACAGAGAAGAGAGCAGGACGGAGGAGGGAGGGAAAGAAGAGAAGAGAGCAGGACGGAAGAGGGAGGGAAAGAAGAGAAGAGAGCAGGACGGAGGAGGGAGGGAAAGAAGAGAACAGGACGGAGGAGGGAGGGAAAGAAGAGAAGAGAGCAGGATGGAGGAGGGAGGAAAGAAGAGAAGAGAGAAGAGAGCAGGACGGAGGAGGGAGGAGGGAGGGAAAGAAGAGAACAGAGAAGAGAGCAGGACGGAGGAGGGAGGGAAAGAAGAGAACCGAGAAGAGAGCAGGACTGAGGAGGGAGGGAAAGAAGAGAACAGAGAAGAGAGCAGGACGGAGGAGGGAGGGAAAGAAGAGAACAGAGAAGAGAGCAGGACGGAGGAGGGAGGGAAAGAAGAGAACAGAGAAGAGCGCAGGACGGAGGAGGGAGGGAAAGAAGAGAACAGAGAAGAGAGCAGGACGGAGGAGGGAGGGAAAGAAGAGAACAGAGAAGAGAGCAGGACGGAGGGGAAGAAGAGAAGAGAGCAGGACGGAGGGGAAGAAGAGAAGAGAGCAGGACGGAGGAGGGAGGGGAAGAAGAGAAGAGAGCAGGACGGAGGAGGGAGGGAAAGAAGAGAACAGAGAAGAGAGCAGGACGGAGGGGAAGAAGAGAAGAGAGCAGGACGGAGGAGGGAGGGGAAGAAGAGAAGAGAGCAGGACGGAGGAGGGAGGGAAAGAAGAGAGCAGGACGGAGGAGGGAGGGAAAGTAGAGAAGAGAGCAGGACGGAGGAGGGAGGGGAAGAAGAGAACAGAGAAGAGCGCAGGACGGAGGAGGGAGGGAAAGAAGAGAACAGAGAAGAGAGCAGGACGGAGGAGGGAGGGAAAGAAGAGAACAGAGAAGAGAGCAGGACGGAGGGGAAGAAGAGAAGAGAGCAGGACGGAGGGGAAGAAGAGAAGAGAGCAGGATGGAGGAGGGAGGGGAAGAAGAGAAGAGAGCAGGACGGAGGAGGGAGGGAAAGAAGAGAACAGAGAAGAGAGCAGGACGGAGGGGAAGAAGAGAAGAGAGCAGGACGGAGGAGGGAGGGGAAGAAGAGAAGAGAGCAGGACGGAGGAGGGAGGGAAAGAAGAGAGCAGGACGGAGGAGGGAGGGAAAGTAGAGAAGAGAGCAGGACGGAGGAGGGAGGGGAAGAAGAGAAGAGAGAAGGACGGAGGAGGGAGGGAAAGAAGAGAGCAGGACGGAGGAGGGAGGGAAAGTAGAGAAGAGAGAAGAGAGCAGGACGGAGGAGGGAGGGAAAGAAGAGAAGAGAGAAGAGAACAGGACGGAGGAGGGAGGGAAAGAAGAGAAGAGAGCAGGACGGAGGAGGGAGGGAAAGAAGAGAAGAGAGAAGAGAGCAGGACGGAGGAGGGAGGGAAAGAAGAGAAGAGAGAAGAGAACAGGACGGAGGAGGGAGGGAAAGAAGAGAAGAGAGCAGGATGGAGGAGGGAGGGAAAGAAGAGAACAGGACGGAGGAGGGAGGGAAAGAAGAGAAGAGAGCAGGACGGAGGAGGGAGGGAAAGTAGAGAAGAGAGAAGAGAGCAGGACGGAGGAGGGAGGGAAAGAAGAGAAGAGAGAAGAGAGCAGGATGGAGGAGGGAGGGAAAGAAGAGAAGAGAGCAGGACGGAGGAGGGAGGGAAAGAAGAGAACAGGACGGAGGAGGGAGGGAAAGAAGAGAAGAGAGCAGGACGGAGGAGGGAGGAGGGAGGGAAAGAAGAGAAGAGAGAAGAGAGCAGGACGGAGGAGGGAGGGAAAGTAGAGAAGAGAGCAGGACGGAGGAGGTTGGGAGAAGAGAGAAGAGAGCAGGACGGAGGAGGGAGGGAAAGAAGAGAACAGGACCGAGGAGTGATTGGAGGAGAGATATGAGGGGATATGGGAGAGATGATAAGGAGACATATGAGGGGATAAGGAGAGATATGAGGGGATATGGGAGAGATGATATGAGGGGATATGGGAGAGATGAGGAGGAGAGATGATAAGGAGAGATATGAGGGGATATGGGAGAGATGAGGAGGAGAGATGATAAGGAGAGATATGAGGGGATATGGGAGAGATGAGGAGGAGAGATGATAAGGAGAGAGATGGGAGAGATGATAAGAAGAGATATGAGGGGATAAGGAGAGATGATAAGAAGAGATATGGGAGAGATGATAAGGAGAGATATGAGGGGATATGGGAGAGATGAGGAGGAGAGATGATAAGAAGAGCGATGGGAGAGATGATAAGGAGAGATATGAGGGGATAAGGAGAGATGATAAGGAGAGATATGAGGGGATAAGGAGAGATATGAGGGGATATGGGAGAGATATGAGGGGATAAGGAGAGATATGAGGGGATAAGGAGAGATGATAAGAAGAGATATGGGAGAGATGATAAGGAGAGATATGAGGGGATATGGGAGAGATATGAGGGGATATGGGAGAGATGATAAGGAGAGATATGAGGGGATAAGGAGAGATGATAAGAAGAGATGATAAGGAGAGATATGAGGGGATATGGGAGAGATGAGGAGGGGAGAGATATGAGGGGATATGGGAGAGATGATAAGGAGAGAGATGGGAGAGATGATAAGAAGAGATATGAGGGGATATGGGAGAGATGAGGAGGAGAGATGATAAGGAGAGAGATGGGAGAGATGATAAGAAGAGATATGAGGGGATAAGGAGAGATGATAAGGAGAGATATGAGGGGATAAGGAGAGATATGAGGGGATATGGGAGAGATATGAGGGGACATGGGAGAGATGATAAGTAGAGATATGAGGGGGTATGGGAGAGATGATATGAGGGGATATGGGAGATATCTGAAAATACATGTTTACTGATGTTTACAGATCCTAAAACAGTACTTTGCTGTATAACTCTGATGAGAGAGATAAATGTGTAGTTGCCCTGACTCTGCTACATATACCCTGACTCTGCTACATATACCCTGACTCTGCTACATATACCCTGACTCTGCTACATATACCCTGACTCTGCTGCGTATACCCTGACTCTGCTACATATACCCTGACTCTGCTACGTATACCCTGACTCTGCTACGTATACCCTGACTCTGCTGCATATACCCTGACTCTGCTACATATACCCTGACTCTGCTACATATACCCTGACTCTGCTACATATACCCTGACTCTGCTGCATATACCCTGACTCTGCTACCCTGAGTCTGCTGCATATACCCTGACTCTGCTACCCTGAGTCTGCTGCATATACCCTGACTCTGCTACCCTGAGTCTGCTGCATATACCCTGACTCTGCTACCCTGAGTCTGCTGCATATGCCCTGACTCTGCTGAGTATACCCTGACTCTGCTGAGTATACCCTGACTCTGCTGAGTATACCCTGACTCTGCTGAGTATACCCTGACTCTGCTACATATACCCTGACTCTGCTACATATACCCTGACTCCTCTACATATACCCTGACTCTGCTGCATATACCCTGACTCCTCTACGTATACCCTGACTCTGCTGCGTATACCCTGACTCTGCTGCATATACCCTGACTCCTCTACATATACCCTGACTCTGCTGCATATACCCTGACTCCTCTACATATACCCTGACTCTGCTGCGTATACCCTGACTCTGCTGCATATACCCTGACTCCTCTACATATACCCTGACTCTGCTACGTATACCCTGACTCTGCAACATATACCCTGACTCCTCTACATATACCCTGACTCTGCTGAGTATACCCTGACTCTGCTGAGTATACCCTGACTCTGCTGAGTATACCCTTACTCTGCTACATATACCCTGACTCTGCTACGTATACCCTGACTCTGCTACATATACCCTGACTCTGCTACATGTACCCTGACTCTGCTACATGTACCCTGACTCTGCTACATATACCCTGACTCTGCTGCATATACCCTGAATCTGCTACCCTGACTCTGCTACATATACCCTGACTCTGCTGCATATACCCTGACTCTGCTACATATACCCTGACTCTGCTGCATATACCCTGACTCTGCTGCATATACCCTGACTCTGCTACATATACCCTGACACTGTTACATGTACCCTGACTCTGCTGCATATACCCTGACTCTGCTACCCTGACTCTGCTGCATATACCCTGACTCTGCTACATATACCCTGACTCTGCTACATATACCCTGACTCTGCTACATATACCCTGATTCTGCTACATATACCCTGACTCTGCTGCATATACCCTGACTCTGCTGCATATACCCTGACTCTGTTACATATACCCTGACTCTGTTACATATACCCTGACTCTGCTGCATATACCCTGACTCTGCTACATATACCCTGACTCTGCTGCATATACCCTGACTCTGCTACCCTGACTCTGCTACGTATACCCTGACTCTGTTACATATACCCTGACTCTGCTACATATACCCTGACTCTGCTACATATACCCTGACTCTGCTGCGTATACCCTGACTCTGCTGCGTATACCCTGACTCTGCTGCGTATACCCTGACTCTGCTGCATATACCCTGACTCTGCTACATGTACCCTGACTCTGCTACATGTACCCTGACTCTGTTACATATACCCTGACTCTGCTGCGTATATCCTGACTCTGCTACCCTGACTCTGCTGCATATACCCTGACTCTGCTACCCTGACTCTGCTACATATACCCTGACTTCTCTACATATACCCTGACTCCTTTACATATACCCTGACTCCTTTACATATACCCTGACTCCTCTACATATACCCTGACTCCTCTACATATACCCTGACTCCTCTACATGTACCCTGACTCCTCTACATGTACCCTGACTCCGCTACATATACCCTGACTCCGCTGCATATACCCTGACTCCTCTACATATACCCTGACTCCTCTACATATACCCTGACTCCTCTACATATACCCTGACTCCTCTACATATACCCTGACTCCTCTACATATACCCTGACTCTGCTACATATACCCTGACTCTGCTACATATACCCTGACTCTGCTACATATACCCTGACTCTGCTACATATACCCTGACTCTGCTACATATACCCTGACTCTGCTACATATACCCTGACTCTGCTACATATACCCTGACTCTGCTGCATATACCCTGACTCTGCTGCATATACCCTGACTCTGCTGCATATACCCTGACTCTGTTACATATACCCTGACTCTGCTACATATACCCTGACTCTGCTACATATACCCTGACTCTGTTACATATACCCTGACTCTGCTACATATACCCTGACTCTGCTACATATACCCTGACTCTGCTACATATACCCTGACTCTGCTACATATACCCTGACTCTGCTACATATACCCTGACTCTGCTACATATACCCTGACTCTGCTTGCACAGAACGCAAGAGAAGGGACACAGTTTCAGGCACCGCATTGATTATATATATATATAATATATTATATATGCAACGCAGGACAAGCTAGATAAACTAGTAATATCATCAACCATGTGTAGTTAACTAGTGATTTATGTTAAGATTGATTGTTTTTTGACAAGATAAGTTTAATTCTAGCTAGCACCTTACCTTGGCTCCTTGCTGCACTCGCGTAACAGGTGGTCAGCCTGCCATGCAGTTTCCTCGTGGAGATCAACGTAACAGGTGGTCAGCCTGCCATGCAGTTTCCTCGTGGATCGCAATGTAATCAGCCATAATCGGCATTCAGAAATGCTGATTACCGATTGTTATGAAAAGTTGATGGGCCATTCTGATTAATCGGTCGACCTCGACTGTGTTTACAGTGGTATGTTTGGACACCGGTTTGAAGCTAAAGCTGGTCATTGGATTGTTAGGTTGTGGCAATTATATTTATAGATATTTATTTATTTTTGTTTTCTTCAATGGGACTAGATTTAGATGCATGTACGCTTGTTTCAGTCTAGAGGGAGAAATCGGTCTAGTCTTTATACAGCAACCCCTTATTCCTGACCTTGTGAAGTCCCTGTACATCTGGACAGTTTCTCCTGACCTTGTGGAGTCCCTGTCCCTGTACATCTGGACAGTTTCTCCTGACCTTGTGGAGTCCCTGTACATCTGGACAGTTTCTCCTGACCTTGTGGAGTCCCTGTACATCTGGACAGTTTCTCCTGACCTTGTGGAGCCCCTGTACATCTGGACAGTTTCTCCTGACCTTGTGGAGTCCCTGTCCCTGTACATCTGGACAGTTTCTCCTGACCTTGTGGAGTCCCTGTCCCTGTACATCTGGACAGTTTCTCCTGACCTTGTGGAGTCCCTGTACATCTGGACAGTTTCTCCTGACCTTGTGGAGTCCCTGTACATCTGGACAGTTTCTCCTGACCTTGTGGAGTCCCTGTACATCTGGACAGTTTCTCCTGACCTTGTGGAGTCCCTGTACATCTGGACAGTTTCTCCTGACCTTGTGGAGTCCCTGTACATCTGGACAGTTTCTCCTGACCTTGTGGAGTCCCTGTATATCTGGACAGTTTCTCCTGACCTTGTGGAGTCCCTGTCCCTGTACATCTGGACAGTTTCTCCTGACCTTGTGGAGTCCCTGTACATCTGGACAGTTTCTCCTGACCTTGTGAAGTCCCTGTACATCTGGACAGTTTCTCCTGGCCTTGTGGAGTCCCTGTACATCTGGACAGTTTCTCCTGGCCTTGTGGAGTCCCTGTATATCTGGACAGTTTCTCCTGACCTTGTGGAGTCCCTGTCCCTGTACATCTGGACAGTTTCTCCTGGCCTTGTGGAGTCCCTGTCCCTGTACATCTGGACAGTTTCTCCTGGCCTTGTGGAGTCCCTGTCCCTGTACATCTGGACAGTTTATCCTGGCCTTGTGGAGTCCCTGTACATCTGGACAGTTTCTCCTGACCTTGTGGAGTCCCTGTACATCTGGACAGTTTCTCCTGACCTTGTGGAGTCCCTGTACATCTGGACAGTTTCTGCAGTAAACACAGGCGACTGAGGTGAGCATGACTTTGCATACAGCCAGATCATGTGACTTTTCCCTCAAAGGTATGTGTCATGTTTTAGTTTGTGGGGAGTCTGAGTAGTGGTGTGTGTGGATGGGGGAGGGGGGGTGTGTGTGTACTGTACATCTATAACTAGAGAGGCTGGTTGTAGTGTGTTGTGGGGGTGTTATTGGCTCTGTGTACTGTACATCTATAACTAGAGAGGCTGGTTGTAGTGTGTTGTGGGGGTGTTATTGGCTCTGTGTACTGTACATCTATAACTAGAGAGGCTGGTTGTAGTGTGTTGTGGGGGTGTTATTGGCTCTGTGTACTGTACATCTATAACTAGAGAGGCTGGTTGTAGTGTGTTTTGGGGGTGTTATTGGCTCTGTGTACTGTACATCTATAACTAGAGAGGCTGGTTGTGGTGGTGTTATTGGCTCTGTGTACTGTACATCTATAACTAGAGAGGCTGGTTGTAGTATGTTGTGGGGGTGTTATTGGCTCTGTACATCTATAACTAGAGAGGCTGGTTGTGGGGGTGTTATTGGCTCTGTGTACTGTACATCTATAACTAGAGAGGCTGGTTGTAGTATGTTGTGGGGGTGTTATTGGCTCTGTGTACTGTACATCTATAACTAGAGAGGCTGGTTGTAGTATGTTGTGGGGGTGTTATTGGCTCTGTGTACTGTACATCTATAACTAGAGAGGCTGGTTGTAGTATGTTGTGGGGGTGTTATTGGCTCTGTGTACTGTACATCTATAACTAGAGAGGCTGGTTGTAGTGTGTTGTGGGGGTGTTATTGGCTCTGTGTACTGTACATCTATAACTAGAGAGGCTGGTTGTAGTATGTTGTGGGGGTGTTATTGGCTCTGTGTACTGTACATCTATAACTAGAGAGGCTGGTTGTAGTATGTTGTGGGGGTGTTATTGGCTCTGTGTACTGTACATCTATAACTAGAGAGGCTGGTTGTAGTGTGTTGTGGGGGTGTTATTGGCTCTGTATACTGTACATCTATAACTAGAGAGGCTGGTTGTAGTGTGTTGTGGGGGTGTTATTGGCTCTGTACATCTATAACTAGAGAGGCTGGTTGTAGTATGTTGTGGGGGTGTTATTGGCTCTGTACATCTATAACTAGAGAGGCTGGTTGTAGTATGTTGTGGGGGTGTTATTGGCTCTGTGTACTGTACATCTATAACTAGAGAGGCTGGTTGTAGTGTGTTGTGGTGGTGTTATTGGCTCTGTGTACTGTACATCTATAACTAGAGAGGCTGGTTGTAGTATGTTGTGGGGGTGTTATTGGCTCTGTGTACTGTACATCTATAACTAGAGAGGCTGGTTGTAGTGTGTTGTGGGGGTGTTATTGGCTCTGTACATCTATAACTAGAGAGGCTGGTTGTAGTGTGTTGTGGTGGTGTTATTGGCTCTGTGTACTGTACATCTATAACTAGAGAGGCTGGTTGTAGTATGTTGTGGGGGTGTTATTGGCTCTGTACATCTATAACTAGAGAGGCTGGTTGTAGTGTGTTGTGGGGGTGTTATTGGCTCTGTGTACTGTACATCTATAACTAGAGAGGCTGGTTGTAGTATGTTGTGGTGGTGTTATTGGCTCTGTACATCTATAACTAGAGAGGCTGGTTGTAGTATGTTGTGGGGGTGTTATTGGCTCTGTGTACTGTACATCTATAACTAGAGAGGCTGGTTGTAGTATGTTGTGGGGGTGTTATTGGCTCTGTGTACTGTACATCTATAACTAGAGAGGCTGGTTGTAGTATGTTGTGGGGGTGTTATTGGCTCTGTACATCTATAACTAGAGAGGCTGGTTGTAGTATGTTGTGGGGGTGTTATTGGCTCTGTGTACTGTACATCTATAACTAGAGAGGCTGGTTGTAGTGTGTTGTGGGGGTGTTATTGGCTCTGTGTACTGTACATCTATAACTAGAGGCTGGTTGTAGTATATTTACATTTACATTTAAGTCATTTAGCAGACGCTCTTATCCAGAGCGACTTACAAATTGGTGCATTCACCTTATGACATCCAGTGGAACAGCCACTTTACAATAGTGCATCTACATATTTTAAGGGGGGTGAGAAGGATTACTTTATCCTATCCTAGGTATTCCTTAAAGAGGTGGGGTTTCAGGTGTCTCCGGAAGGTGGTGATTGACTCCGCTGTCCTGGCGTCGTGAGGGAGTTTGTTCCACCATTGGGGAGCCAGAGCAGCGAACAGTTTTGACTGGGCTGAGCGGGAACTGTACTTCCTCAGTGGTAGGGAGGCGAGCAGGCCAGAGGTGGATGAACGCAGTGCCCTTATTTGGGTGTAGGGCCTGATCAGAGCCTGGAGGTACTGAGGTGCCGTTCCCCTCACAGCTCCGTAGGCAAGCACCATGGTCTTGTAGCGGATGCGAGCTTCAACTGGAAGCCAGTGGAGAGAGCGGAGGAGCGGGGTGACGTGAGAGAACTTGGGAAGGTTGAACACCAGACGGGCTGCGGCGTTCTGGATGAGTTGTAGGGGTTTAATGGCACAGGCAGGAGCCCAGCCAACAGCGAGTTGCAGTAATCCAGACGGGAGATGACAAGTGCCTGGATTAGGACCTGTGCCGCTTCCTGTGTGAGGCAGGGTCGTACTCTGCGGATGTTGTAGAGCATGAACCTACAGGAACGGGCCACCGCCTTGATGTTAGTTGAGAACGACAGGGTGTTGTCCAGGATCACGCCAAGGTTCTTAGCGCTCTGGGAGGAGGACACAATGGAGTTGTCAACCGTGATGGCGAGATCATGGAACGGGCAGTCCTTCCCGGGAGGAAGAGCAGCTCCGTCTTGCCGAAGTTCAGCTTGAGGTGGTGATCCGTCATCCACACTGATATGCCTGCCAGACATGCAGAGATGCGATTCGCCACCTGGTCATCAGAAGGGGGAAAGGAGAAGATTAATTGTGTGTCGTCTGCATAGCAATGATAGGAGAGACCATGTGAGGTTATGACAGAGCCAAGTGACTTGGTGTATAGCGAGAATAGGAGAGGGCCTAGAACAGAGCCCTGGGGGACACCAGTGGTGAGAGCGCATGGTGAGGAGACAGATTTGCGCCACGCCACCTGGTAGGAGCGACCTGTCAGGTAGGACGCAATCCAAGCGTGGGCCACGCCGGAGATGCCCAACTCGGAGAGGGTGGAGAGGAGTATCTGATGGTTCACAGTATCGAAGGCAGCCGATAGGTCTAGAAGGATGAGAGCAGAGGAGAGAGAGTTAGCTTTAGCGGTGCGGAGCGCCTCCGTGATACAGAGAAGAGCAGTCTCAGTTGAATGACTAGTCTTGAAACCTGACTGATTTGGATCAAGAAGGTCATTCTGAGAGAGATAGCGGGAGAGCTGACCAAGGACGGCACGTTCAAGAGTTTTGGAGAGAAAAGAAAGAAGGGATACTGGTCTGTAGTTGTTGACATCGGAGGGATCGAGTGTAGGTTTTTTCAGAAGGGGTGCAACTCTCGCTCTCTTGAAGACGGAAGGGACGTAGCCAGCGGTCAGGGATAAGTTGATGAGCGAGGTGAGGTAAGGGAGAAGGTCTCCGGAAATGGTCTGGAGAAGAGAGGAGGGGATAGGGTCAAGCGGGCAGGTTGTTGGGCGGCCGGCCGTCACAAGACGCGAGATTTCATCTGGAGAGAGAGGGGAGAAAGAGGTCAGAGCACAGGGTAGGGCACTGTGAGCAGAACCAGCGGTGTCGTTTGACTTAGCAAACGAGGATCGGATGTCGTCGACCTTCTTTTCAAAATGGTTGACGAAGTCATCTGCAGAGAGGGAGGAGGGGGGGGGAGGGTATGTTGTATGTTGTGGGGGTGTTATTGGCTCTGTGTACTGTACATCTATAACTAGAGAGGCTGGTTGTAGTATGTTGTGGTGGTGTTATTGGCTCTGTGTACTGTACATCTATAACTAGAGAGGCTGGTTGTAGTGTGTTGTGGGGGTGTTATTGGCTCTGTGTACTGTACATCTATAACTAGAGAGGCTGGTTGTAGTGTGTTGTGGGGGTGTTATTGGCTCTGTGTACTGTACATCTATAACTAGAGAGGCTGGTTGTAGTATGTTGTGGTGGTGTTATTGGCTCTGTGTACTGTACATCTATAACTAGAGAGGCTGGTTGTAGTATGTTGTGGGGGTGTTATTGGCTCTGTACATCTATAACTAGAGAGGCTGGTTGTGGTGGTGTTATTGGCTCTGTGTACTGTACATCTATAACTAGAGAGGCTGGTTGTAGTATGTTGTGGGGGTGTTATTGGCTCTGTACATCTATAACTAGAGAGGCTGGTTGTGGTGGTGTTATTGGCTCTGTGTACTGTACATCTATAACTAGAGAGGCTGGTTGTAGTATGTTGTGGTGGTGTTATTGGCTCTGTGTACTGTACATCTATAACTAGAGAGGCTGGTTGTAGTATGTTGTGGGGGTGTTATTGGCTCTGTGTACTGTACATCTATAACTAGAGAGGCTGGTTGTAGTATGTTGTGGTGGTGTTATTGGCTCTGTGTACTGTACATCTATAACTAGAGAGGCTGGTTGTAGTATGTTGTGGGGGTGTTATTGGCTCTGTGTACTGTACATCTATAACTAGAGAGGCTGGTTGTAGTATGTTTTGGGGGTGTTATTGGCTCTGTGTACTGTACATCTATAACTAGAGAGGCTGGTTGTAGTGTGTTGTGGGGGTGTTATTGGCTCTGTGTACTGTACATCTATAACTAGAGAGGCTGGTTGTAGTATGTTTTGGGGGTGTTATTGGCTCTGTACATCTATAACTAGAGAGGCTGGTTGTAGTATGTTGTGGGGGTGTTATTGGCTCTGTGTACTGTACATCTATAACTAGAGAGGCTGGTTGTAGTGTGTTGTGGGGGTGTTATTGGCTCTGTGTACTGTACATCTATAACTAGAGAGGCTGGTTGTAGTGTGTTGTGGGGGTGTTATTGGCTCTGTACATCTATAACTAGAGAGGCTGGTTGTAGTATGGTGTGGGGGTGTTATTGGCTCTGTGTACTGTACATCTATAACTAGAGAGGCTGGTTGTAGTATGTTGTGGGGGTGTTATTGGCTCTGTGTACTGTACATCTATAACTAGAGAGGCTGGTTGTAGTGTGTTGTGGGGGTGTTATTGGCTCTGTACATCTATAACTAAAGAGGCTGGTTGTAGTGTGTTGTGGGGGTGTTATTGGCTCTGTACATCTATAACTAGAGAGGCTGGTTGTAGTGTGTTGTGGGGGTGTTATTGGCTCTGTACATCTATAACTAGAGAGGCTGGTTGTAGTATGTTGTGGGGGTGTTATTGGCTCTGTGTACTGTACATCTATAACTAGAGAGGCTGGTTGTAGTATGTTGTGGGGGTGTTATTGGCTCTGTGTACTGTACATCTATAACTAGAGAGGCTGGTTGTAGTGTGTTGTGGGGGTGTTATTGGCTCTGTGTACTGTACATCTATAACTAGAGAGGCTGGTTGTAGTATGTTTTGGGGGTGTTATTGGCTCTGTACATCTATAACTAGAGAGGCTGGTTGTAGTATGTTGTGGGGGTGTTATTGGCTCTGTGTACTGTACATCTATAACTAGAGAGGCTGGTTGTAGTGTGTTGTGGGGGTGTTATTGGCTCTGTACATCTATAACTAGAGAGGCTGGTTGTAGTATGTTGTGGGGGTGTTATTGGCTCTGTGTACTGTACATCTATAACTAGAGAGGCTGGTTGTAGTATGTTGTGGGGGTGTTATTGGCTCTGTGTACTGTACATCTATAACTAGAGAGGCTGGTTGTAGTGTGTTGTGGGGGTGTTATTGGCTCTGTGTACTGTACATCTATAACTAGAGAGGCTGGTTGTAGTGTGTTGTGGGGGTGTTATTGGCTCTGTACATCTATAACTAGAGAGGCTGGTTGTAGTGTGTTGTGGGGGTGTTATTGGCTCTGTACATCTATAACTAGAGAGGCTGGTTGTAGTGTGTTGTGGGGGTGTTATTGGCTCTGTACATCTATAACTAGAGAGGCTGGTTGTAGTGTGTTGTGGGGGTGTTATTGGCTCTGTGTACTGTACATCTATAACTAGAGAGGCTGGTTGTAGTATGTTGTGGGGGTGTTATTGGCTCTGTGTACTGTACATCTATAACTAGAGAGGCTGGTTGTAGTGTGTTGTGGGGGTGTTATTGGCTCTGTGTACTGTACATCTATAACTAGAGAGGCTGGTTGTAGTATGTTGTGGGGGTGTTATTGGCTCTGTGTACTGTACATCTATAACTAGAGAGGCTGGTTGTAGTATGTTGTGGGGGTGTTATTGGCTCTGTGTACTGTACATCTATAACTAGAGAGGCTGGTTGTAGTGTGTTGTGGGGGTGTTATTGGCTCTGAGTACTGTACATTTATAACTAGAGAGGCTGGTTGTAGTATGTTGTGGGGGTGTTATTGGCTCTGTGTACTGTACATCTATAACTAGAGAGGCTGGTTGTAGTATGTTGTGGGGGTGTTATTGGCTCTGTGTACTGTACATCTATAACTAGAGAGGCTGGTTGTAGTATGTTGTGGGGGTGTTATTGGCTCTGTGTACTGTACATCTATAACTAGAGAGGCTGGTTGTAGTGTGTTGTGGGGGTGTTATTGGCTCTGAGTACTGTACATTTATAACTAGAGAGGCTGGTTGTAGTATGTTGTGGGGGTGTTATTGGCTCTGTACATCTATAACTAGAGAGGCTGGTTGTAGTGTGTTGTGGGGGTGTTATTGGCTCTGTGTACTGTACATCTATAACTAGAGAGGCTGGTTGTAGTGTGTTGTGGGGGTGTTATTGGCTCTGTGTACTGTACATCTATAACTAGAGAGGCTGGTTGTAGTGTGTTGTGGGGGTGTTATTGGCTCTGTGTACTGTACATCTATAACTAGAGAGGCTGGTTGTAGTGTGTTGTGGGGGTGTTATTGGCTCTGTACATCTATAACTAGAGAGGCTGGTTGTAGTATGTTGTGGGGTATGTTGTTATTGGCTCTGTGTACTGTACATCTATAACTAGAGAGGCTGGTTGTAGTATGTTGTGGGGGTGTTATTGGCTCTGTGTACTGTACATCTATAACTAGAGAGGCTGGTTGTAGTGTGTTGTGGGGGTGTTATTGGCTCTGTACATCTATAACTAGAGAGGCTGGTTGTAGTGTGTTGTGGGGGTGTTATTGGCTCTGTACATCTATAACTAGAGAGGCTGGTTGTAGTGTGTTGTGGGGGTGTTATTGGCTCTGTACATCTATAACTAGAGAGGCTGGTTGTAGTGTGTTGTGGGGGTGTTATTGGCTCTGTGTACTGTACATCTATAACTAGAGAGGCTGGTTGTAGTATGTTGTGGGGGTGTTATTGGCTCTGTGTACTGTACATCTATAACTAGAGAGGCTGGTTGTAGTGTGTTGTGGGGTGTTATTGGCTCTGTACATCTATAACTAGAGAGGCTGGTTGTAGTGTGTTGTGGGGGTGTTATTGGCTCTGTACATCTATAACTAGAGAGGCTGGTTGTAGTGTGTTGTGGGGGTGTTATTGGCTCTGTGTACTGTACATCTATAACTAGAGAGGCTGGTTGTAGTATGTTGTGGGGGTGTTATTGGCTCTGTGTACTGTACATCTATAACTAGAGAGGCTGGTTGTAGTGTGTTGTGGGGGTGTTATTGGCTCTGTGTACTGTACATCTATAACTAGAGAGGCTGGTTGTAGTATGTTGTGGGGGTGTTATTGGCTCTGTGTACTGTACATCTATAACTAGAGAGGCTGGTTGTAGTATGTTGTGGGGGTGTTATTGGCTCTGTGTACTGTACATCTATAACTAGAGAGGCTGGTTGTAGTGTGTTGTGGGGGTGTTATTGGCTCTGAATACTGTACATTTATAACTAGAGAGGCTGGTTGTAGTATGTTGTGGGGGTGTTATTGGCTCTGTGTACTGTACATCTATAACTAGAGAGGCTGGTTGTAGTGTGTTGTGGGGGTGTTATTGGCTCTGTGTACTGTACATCTATAACTAGAGAGGCTGGTTGTAGTGTGTTGTGGGGGTGTTATTGGCTCTGTGTACTGTACATCTATAACTAGAGAGGCTGGTTGTAGTGTGTTGTGGGGGTGTTATTGGCTCTGTGTACTGTACATCTATAACTAGAGAGGCTGGTTGTAGTGTGTTGTGGGGGTGTTATTGGCTCTGTGTACTGTACATCTATAACTAGAGAGGCTGGTTGTAGTGTGTTGTGGGGTGTTATTGGCTCTGTGTACTGTACATCTATAACTAGAGAGGCTGGTTGTAGTGTGTTGTGGGGTGTTATTGGCTCTGTGTACTGTACATCTATAACTAGAGAGGCTGGTTGTAGTGTGTTGTGGGGGTGTTATTGGCTCTGTGTACTGTACATCTATAACTAGAGAGGCTGGTTGTAGTGTGTTGTGGGGGTGTTATTGGCTCTGTGTACTGTACATCTATAACTAGAGAGGCTGGTTGGCTGGTTGTAGTGTGTTGTGGGGGTGTTATTGGCTCTGTGTACTGTACATCTATAACTAGAGAGGCTGGTTGTAGTGTGTTGTGGGGGTGTTATTGGCTCTGTGTACTGTACATCTATAACTAGAGAGGCTGGTTGTAGTGTGTTGTGGGGGTGTTATTGGCTCTGTACATCTATAACTAGAGAGGCTGGTTGTAGTGTGTTGTGGTGGTGTTATTGGCTCTGTACATCTATAACTAGAGAGGCTGGTTGTGGTGGTGTTATTGGCTCTGTGTACTGTACATCTATAACTAGAGAGGCTGGTTGTAGTGTGTTGTGGGGGTGTTATTGGCTCTGTGTACTGTACATCTATAACTAGAGAGGCTGGTTGTAGTGTGTTGTGGTGGTGTTATTGGCTCTGTGTACTGTACATCTATAACTAGAGAGGCTGGTTGTAGTATGTTGTGGGGGTGTTATTGGCTCTGTGTACTGTACATCTATAACTAGAGAGGCTGGTTGTAGTATGTTGTGGGGGTGTTATTGGCTCTGTGTACTGTACATCTATAACTAGAGAGGCTGGTTGTAGTGTGTTGTGGGGGTGTTATTGGCTCTGTACATCTATAACTAGAGAGGCTGGTTGTAGTGTGTTGTGGGGGTGTTATTGGCTCTGTGTACTGTACATCTATAACTAGAGAGGCTGGTTGTAGTATGTTGTGGGGGTGTTATTGGCTCTGTGTACTGTACATCTATAACTAGAGAGGCTGGTTGTAGTGTGTTGTGGGGGTGTTATTGGCTCTGTGTACTGTACATCTATAACTAGAGAGGCTGGTTGTAGTGTGTTGTGGGGGTGTTATTGGCTCTGTACATCTATAACTAGAGAGGCTGGTTGTAGTGTGTTGTGGGGGTGTTATTGGCTCTGTACATCTATAACTAGAGAGGCTGGTTGTAGTGTGTTGTGGGGGTGTTATTGGCTCTGTGTACTGTACATCTATAACTAGAGAGGCTGGTTGTAGTATGTTGTGGGGGTGTTATTGGCTCTGTGTACTGTACATCTATAACTAGAGAGGCTGGTTGTAGTGTGTTGTGGGGGTGTTATTGGCTCTGTGTACTGTACATCTATAACTAGAGAGGCTGGTTGTAGTATGTTGTGGGGGTGTTATTGGCTCTGTGTACTGTACATCTATAACTAGAGAGGCTGGTTGTAGTATGTTGTGGGGGTGTTATTGGCTCTGTGTACTGTACATCTATAACTAGAGAGGCTGGTTGTAGTGTGTTGTGGGGGTGTTATTGGCTCTGTGTACTGTACATCTATAACTAGAGAGGCTGGTTGTAGTATGTTGTGGGGGTGTTATTGGCTCTGTGTACTGTACATCTATAACTAGAGGCTGGTTGTAGTGTGTTGTGGGGGTGTTATTGGCTGGTTGTACATCTATAACTAGAGGCTGGTTGTGTGTGTTGTGGGGGTGTTATTGGCTCTGTGTACTGTACATCTATAACTAGAGAGGCTGGTTGTAGTGTGTTGTGGGGGTGTTATTGGCTCTGTGTACTGTACATCTATAACTAGAGAGGCTGGTTGTAGTGTGTTGTGGGGGTGTTATTGGCTCTGTGTACTGTACATCTATAACTAGAGAGGCTGGTTGTAGTGTGTTGTGGGGGTGTTATTGGCTCTGTGTACTGTACATCTATAACTAGAGAGGCTGGTTGTAGTGTGTTGTGGGGGTGTTATTGGCTCTGTGTACTGTATCATCTATAACTAGAGTTAGGCTGGTTGTAGTGTGTTGTGGGGGTGTTATTGGCTCTGTGTACTGTACATCTATAACTAGAGAGGCTGGTTGTAGTGTGTTGTGGGGGTGTTATTGGCTCTGTGTACTGTACATCTATAACTAGAGAGGCTGGTTGTAGTGTGTTGTGGGGGTGTTATTGGCTCTGTGTACTGTACATCTATAACTAGAGAGGCTGGTTGTAGTGTGTTGTGGGGGTGTTATTGGCTCTGTGTACTGTACATCTATAACTAGAGAGGCTGGTTGTAGTGTGTTGTGGGGGTGTTATTGGCTCTGTGTACTGTACATCTATAACTAGAGAGGCTGGTTTGTAGTGTGTTGTGTACTGGGGGTGTTGTGTTGTGGGGGTGTTATTGGCTCTGTACATCTATAACTAGAGAGGCTGGTTGTAGTGTGTTGTGGGGGTGTTATTGGCTCTGTACATCTATAACTAGAGAGGCTGGTTGTAGTGTGGGGGTGGTACATCTATAACTAGAGAGGCTGGTTTATGTGGTGGGGGTGTTATTGGCTCTGTGTACTGTACATCTATAACTAGAGAGGCTGGTTGTAGTGTGTTGTGGGGGTGTTATTGGCTCTGTGTACTGTACATCTATAACTAGAGAGGCTGGTTGTAGTGTGTTGTGGTGGTGTTATTGGCTCTGTGTACTGTACATCTATAACTAGAGAGGCTGGTTGTAGTATGTTGTGGGGGTGTTATTGGCTCTGTGTACTGTACATCTATAACTAGAGAGGCTGGTTGTAGTATGTTGTGGGGTGTTATTGGCTCTGTGTACTGTACATCTATAACTAGAGAGGCTGGTTGTAGTGTGTTGTGGGGGTGTTATTGGCTCTGTACATCTATAACTAGAGAGGCTGGTTGTAGTGTGTTGTGGGGTGTTATTGGCTCTGTACATCTATAACTAGAGAGGCTGGTTGTAGTGTGTTGTGGGGGTGTTATTGGCTCTGTACATCTATAACTAGAGAGGCTGGTTGTAGTGTGTTGTGGGGGTGTTATTGGCTCTGTGTACTGTACATCTATAACTAGAGAGGCTGGTTGTAGTATGTTGTGGGGGTGTTATTGGCTCTGTGTACTGTACATCTATAACTAGAGAGGCTGGTTGTAGTGTGTTGTGGGGGTGTTATTGGCTCTGTGTACTGTACATCTATAACTAGAGAGGCTGGTTGTAGTGTGTTGTGGGGGTGTTATTGGCTCTGTACATCTATAACTAGAGAGGCTGGTTGTAGTGTGTTGTGGGGGTGTTATTGGCTCTGTACATCTATAACTAGAGAGGCTGGTTGTAGTGTGTTGTGGGGTGTTATTGGCTCTGTGTACTGTACATCTATAACTAGAGAGGCTGGTTGTAGTATGTTGTGGGGGTGTTATTGGCTCTGTGTACTGTACATCTATAACTAGAGAGGCTGGTTGTAGTGTGTTGTGGGGGTGTTATTGGCTCTGTGTACTGTACATCTATAACTAGAGAGGCTGGTTGTAGTATGTTGTGGGGGTGTTATTGGCTCTGTGTACTGTACATCTATAACTAGAGAGGCTGGTTGTAGTATGTTGTGGGGGTGTTATTGGCTCTGTGTACTGTACATCTATAACTAGAGAGGCTGGTTGTAGTGTGTTGTGGGGGTGTTATTGGCTCTGAGTACTGTACATTTATAACTAGAGAGGCTGGTTGTAGTATGTTGTGGGGGTGTTATTGGCTCTGTGTACTGTACATCTATAACTAGAGAGGCTGGTTGTAGTGTGTTGTGGGGGTGTTATTGGCTCTGTGTACTGTACATCTATAACTAGAGAGGCTGGTTGTAGTGTGTTGTGGGGGTGTTATTGGCTCTGTGTACTGTACATCTATAACTAGAGAGGCTGGTTGTAGTGTGTTGTGGGGGTGTTATTGGCTCTGTGTACTGTACATCTATAACTAGAGAGGCTGGTTGTAGTGTGTTGTGGGGGTGTTATTGGCTCTGTGTACTGTACATCTATAACTAGAGAGGCTGGTTGTAGTGTGTTGTGGGGGTGTTATTGGCTCTGTGTACTGTACATCTATAACTAGAGAGGCTGGTTGTAGTGTGTTGTGGGGGTGTTATTGGCTCTGTGTACTGTACATCTATAACTAGAGAGGCTGGTTGTAGTGTGTTGTGGGGGTGTTATTGGCTCTGTGTACTGTACATCTATAACGAGAGGCTGGTTGTAGTGTGTTGTGGGGGTGTTATTGGCTCTGTGTACTGTACATCTATAACTAGAGAGGCTGGTTGTAGTGTGTTGTGGGGGTGTTATTGGCTCTGTGTACTGTACATCTATAACTAGAGAGGCTGGTTGTAGTGTGTTGTGGGGGTGTTATTGGCTCTGTACATCTATAACTAGAGAGGCTTGTTGTAGTGTGTTGTGGTGGTGTTATTGGCTCTGTACATCTATAACTAGAGAGGCTGGTTGTGGTGGTGTTATTGGCTCTGTGTACTGTACATCTATAACTAGAGAGGCTGGTTGTAGTGTGTTGTGGGGGTGTTATTGGCTCTGTGTACTGTACATCTATAACTAGAGAGGCTGGTTGTAGTGTGTTGTGGTGGTGTTATTGGCTCTGTGTACTGTACATCTATAACTAGAGAGGCTGGTTGTAGTGTGTTGTGGGGGTGTTATTGGCTCTGTGCATCTATAACTAGAGAGGCTGGTTGTAGTGTGTTGTGGTGGTGTTATTGGCTCTGTACATCTATAACTAGAGAGGCTGGTTGTAGTGTGTTGTGGGGGTGTTATTGGCTCTGTGTACTGTACATCTATAACTAGAGAGGCTGGTTGTAGTGTGTTGTGGGGGTGTTATTGGCTCTGTGTACTGTACATCTATAACTAGAGAGGCTGGTTG
This sequence comes from Oncorhynchus gorbuscha, assembly GCF_021184085.1. Taxonomy (NCBI): domain Eukaryota; kingdom Metazoa; phylum Chordata; class Actinopteri; order Salmoniformes; family Salmonidae; genus Oncorhynchus; species Oncorhynchus gorbuscha. The sequence goes on along the minus strand of NC_060176.1, from coordinate 119,293 downwards.
TAGTGTGTTGTGGGGGTGTTATTGGCTCTGTGTACTGTACATCTATAACTAGAGAGGCTGGTTGTAGTGTGTTGTGGGGGTGTTATTGGCTCTGTGTACTGTACATCTATAACTAGAGAGGCTGGTTGTAGTGTGTTGTGGGGGTGTTATTGGCTCTGTGTTATCTGCTGTTGTCTAGGATGATTAGTAGAGCTCGGAGAATGGAATCAATCAGACTCTACTAATGGATCCTCCCAGACCATTACCACCATTACCTCCCTTCCGTGCTCCATTACTCCTGTCTGGACTGTCTACTCCACCTAATCACCTGGAGGGTCCTGGAGGAGACAGAAGAACAGCCGTTAGTATGGGTTTTATAACCTGTGTGAAGGTGGTGGGGTTTTATAACCTGTGTGAAGGTGGTGGGGTTTTATAACCTGTGTGAAGGTGGTTAAGTGTGAAGGTGGTGGGGCTTTATAACCTGTGTGAAGGTGGTGTTGACTACACAGAGAAAGTAGATAGATGACGTAAGAGCTGAGTTGACATTGTGGTAAGAGAATGACGTGTGTGTGGATTAGTCTACAAGTCTGTGGTCTCCAGTCAGACCTCTCTGGCCACTCTGTCTTCCAGTCTCAGCTAATGGAACTCGGAGGTCAACAGTCAGGTGGTTTAGATGATGACGGGTGTGTCTGTGTTGTGGATTTGGCTCTACAATGTCAGAATGTTTTCTGTCAGAAAGGGTTTTTCTAGACCTTGAAGGCTGGTGGTCGTTCCAACAGGGGACTGAAACACATGTTATTATCCCACAGATAAACTGTCTGCAGATCGTTGGCTTTTACCATCATGGATATTTAACTCCTGGTTCAGGGCTTAGTTAGACCTACGCTAGATTTAAACACGGCCTATAACCTATTAGAATGGACTACATCGTCTGGAACTTATTCAGGAGGGAGTCCTATCTGGTCTGGTATTATCAGGCTGTGGACTGGACTCGGACGTGACCCGCGTTAATCCCAGTCTTCAGAACCTGATTCGCATCATGAATAGCCAGCGATGGATGGGATCAACATGACTATCATCATGAATAGCCAGCGATGGATGGGATCAACATGACTATCATCATCAATAGCCAGCGATGGATGGGATCAACATGACTATCATCATCAATAGCCAGCGATGGATGGGATCAACATGACTATCATCATCAATAGCCAGCGATGGATGGGATCAACATGACTATCATCATCAATAGCCAGCGATGGATGGGATCAACATGACTATCATCATCAATAGCCAGCGATGGATGGGATCAACATGACTATCATCATCAATAGCCAGCGATGGATGGGATCAACATGACTATCATCATCAATAGCCAGCGATGGATGGGATCAACATGACTATCATCATCAATAGCCAGCGATGGATGGGATCAACATGACTATCATCATCAATAGCCAGCGATGGATGGGATCAACATGACTATCATCATCAATAGCCAGCGATGGATGGGATCAACATGACTATCATCATCAATAGCCAGCGATGGATGGGATCAACATGACTATCATCATCAATAGCCAGCGATGGATGCGATCAACATGACTATCATCATGAATGCTGACATTTCATCTGGTCTCAATAGCCAGCGATGGATGGGATCAACATGACTATCATCATCAATAGCCAGCGATGGATGGGATCAACATGACTATCATCATCAATAGCCAGCGATGGATGGGATCAACATGACTATCATCATCAATAGCCAGCGATGGATGGGATCAACATGACTATCATCATGAATGCTGACATTTCATCTGGTCTCATGTACTTTCCGTTAGGGCAGAGTGAACCTGTTATTCCCCTGTTAACCCCCTGCTATAGAGCCCCACAGTGGGGGTGTCATAATACCGTTAGGGCAGAGTGAACCTGTTATTCCCCTGTTAACCCCCTGCTATAGAGCCCCACAGTGGGGGTGTCATAATACCCATAAAACCTAACGGTCAAACAGGGAAATTTTTCCAATTGTTTTTCTACAATTCGTTTAAAAAGTGTATTTTATCAATATGTTCGACTCTATTTACTCTCCGATTCTGAATTGCTAATTAGTATTAAAGTAGACATTGTGCAAAACTACAAATCCCAGCATGCTCCTGCAGGTCATCTCTATCCGACACCTTTACTAACAGGTATAGATCCTGCAGGTCATCTCTAGCTGACACCTTTACTAACAGGTATAGATCCTGCAGGTCATCTCTATCCGACACCTTTACTAACAGGTATAGATCCTGCAGGTCATCTCTGACACCTTTACTAACAGGTATAGATCCTGCAGGTCATCTCTAGCTGACACCTTTACTAACAGGTATAGATCCTGCAGGTCATCTCTATCTGACACCTTCACTAACAGGTATAGATCCTGCAGGTCATCTCTAGCTGACACCTTCACTAACAGGTATAGATCCTGTAGGTCATCTCTATCTGACACCTTTACTAACAGGTATAGATCCTGTAGGTCATCTCTAGCTGACACCTTTACTAACAGGTATAGATCCTGCAGGTCATCTCTATCTGACACCTTCACTAACAGGTATAGATCCTGTAGGTCATCTCTATCCGACACCTTTACTAACAGGTATAGATCCTGTAGGTCATCTCTATCTGACACCTTTACTAACAGGTATAGATCCTGTAGGTCATCTCTATCTGACACCTTTACTAACAGGTATAGATCCTGTAGGTCATCTCTATCCGACACCTTTACTAACAGGTATAGATCCTGCAGGTCATCTCTATCTGACACCTTTACTAACAGGTATAGATCCTGTAGGTCATCTCTATCTGACACCTTTACTAACAGGTATAGATCCTGTAGGTCATCTCTATCCGACACCTTTACTAACAGGTATAGATCCTGTAGGTCATCTCTATCCGACACCTTTACTAACAGGTATAGATCCTGTAGGTCATCTCTATCTGACACCTTTACTAACAGGTATAGATCCTGTAGGTCATCTCTATCTGACACCTTTACTAACAGGTATAGATCCTGTAGGTCATCTCTATCCGACACCTTTACTAACAGGTATAGATCCTGCAGGTCATCTCTATCTGACACCTTTACTAACAGGTATAGATCCTGTAGGTCATCTCTATCTGACACCTTTACTAACAGGTATAGATCCTGTAGGTCATCTCTATCCGACACCTTTACTAACAGGTATAGATCCTGTAGGTCATCTCTATCTGACACCTTTACTAACAGGTATAGATCCTGTAGGTCATCTCTATCTGACACCTTTACTAACAGGTATAGATCCTGTAGGTCATCTCTATCTGACACCTTTACTAACAGGTATAGATCCTGCAGGTCATCTCTATCTGACACCTTTACTAACAGGTATAGATCCTGTAGGTCATCTCTATCTGACACCTTCACTAACAGGTATAGAGATGACCTACAGGATCTGACACCTTTACTAACAGGTATAGATCCTGCAGGTCATCTCTGACACCTTTACTAACAGGTATAGATCCTGCAGGTCATCTCTATCTGACACCTTTACTAACAGGTATAGATCCTGTAGGTCATCTCTATCTGACACCTTTACTAACAGGTATAGATCCTGTAGGTCATCTCTATCCGACACCTTTACTAACAGGTATAGATCCTGTAGGTCATCTCTATCTGACACCTTTACTAACAGGTATAGATCCTGTAGGTCATCTCTATCTGACACCTTTACTAACAGGTATAGATCCTGTAGGTCATCTCTATCTGACACCTTTACTAACAGGTATAGATCCTGCAGGTCATCTCTATCTGACACCTTTACTAACAGGTATAGATCCTGTAGGTCATCTCTATCTGACACCTTTACTAACAGGTATAGATCCTGCAGGTCATCTCTATCTGACACCTTTACTAACAGGTATAGATCCTGTAGGTCATCTCTATCTGACACCTTTACTAACAGGTATAGATCCTGTAGGTCATCTCTATCTGACACCTTTACTAACAGGTATAGATCCTGTAGGTCATCTCTATCTGACACCTTCACTAACAGGTATAGAGATGACCTACAGGATCTGACACCTTTACTAACAGGTATAGATCCTGCAGGTCATCTCTGACACCTTTACTAACAGGTATAGATCCTGCAGGTCATCTCTATCTGACACCTTTACTAACAGGTATAGATCCTGTAGGTCATCTCTATCTGACACCTTTACTAACAGGTATAGATCCTGTAGGTCATCTCTATCCGACACCTTTACTAACAGGTATAGATCCTGTAGGTCATCTCTATCTGACACCTTTACTAACAGGTATAGATCCTGTAGGTCATCTCTATCTGACACCTTTACTAACAGGTATAGATCCTGTAGGTCATCTCTATCTGACACCTTTACTAACAGGTATAGATCCTGCAGGTCATCTCTATCTGACACCTTTACTAACAGGTATAGATCCTGTAGGTCATCTCTATCTGACACCTTTACTAACAGGTATAGATCCTGCAGGTCATCTCTATCTGACACCTTTACTAACAGGTATAGATCCTGTAGGTCATCTCTATCTGACACCTTTACTAACAGGTATAGATCCTGTAGGTCATCTCTATCTGACACCTTTACTAACAGGTATAGATCCTGTAGGTCATCTCTATCTGACACCTTCACTAACAGGTATAGAGATGACCTACAGGATCTGACACCTTTACTAACAGGTATAGATCCTGCAGGTCATCTCTGACACCTTTACTAACAGGTATAGATCCTGCAGGTCATCTCTATCTGACACCTTTACTAACAGGTATAGATCCTGTAGGTCATCTCTATCCGACACCTTTACTAACAGGTATAGATCCTGTAGGTCATCTCTATCTGACACCTTTACTAACAGGTATAGATCCTGTAGGTCATCTCTATCTGACACCTTTACTAACAGGTATAGATCCTGTAGGTCATCTCTATCTGACACCTTTACTAACAGGTATAGATCCTGCAGGTCATCTCTATCTGACACCTTTACTAACAGGTATAGATCCTGTAGGTCATCTCTATCTGACACCTTTACTAACAGGTATAGATCCTGCAGGTCATCTCTATCTGACACCTTTACTAACAGGTATAGATCCTGTAGGTCATCTCTATCTGACACCTTTACTAACAGGTATAGATCCTGTAGGTCATCTCTATCTGACACCTTTACTAACAGGTATAGATCCTGTAGGTCATCTCTATCTGACACCTTTACTAACAGGTATAGATCCTGTAGGTCATCTCTATCTGACACCTTCACTAACAGGTATAGAGATGACCTACAGGATCTGACACCTTTACTAACAGGTATAGATCCTGCAGGTCATCTCTGACACCTTTACTAACAGGTATAGATCCTGCAGGTCATCTCTGACACCTTTACTAACAGGTATAGATCCTGTAGGTCATCTCTATCTGACACCTTTACTAACAGGTATAGATCCTGTAGGTCATCTCTATCTGACACCTTTACTAACAGGTATAGATCCTGTAGGTCATCTCTATCTGACACCTTTACTAACAGGTATAGATCCTGTAGGTCATCTCTATCTGACACCTTCACTAACAGGTATAGATCCTGTAGGTCATCTCTATCTGACACCTTTACTAACAGGTATAGATCCTGCAGGTCATCTCTATCTGACACCTTTACTAACAGGTATAGATCCTGTAGGTCATCTCTATCTGACACCTTTACTAACAGGTATAGATCCTGTAGGTCATCTCTGACACCTTTACTAACAGGTATAGATCCTGCAGGTCATCTCTATCCGACACCTTTACTAACAGGTATAGATCCTGCAGGTCATCTCTATCTGACACCTTTACTAACAGGTATAGATCCTGTAGGTCATCTCTATCTGACACCTTTACTAACAGGTATAGATCCTGTAGGTCATCTCTATCTGACACCTTCACTAACAGGTATAGAGATGACCTACAGGATCTGACACCTTTACTAACAGGTATAGATCCTGCAGGTCATCTCTGACACCTTTACTAACAGGTATAGATCCTGTAGGTCATCTCTATCTGACACCTTTACTAACAGGTATAGATCCTGCAGGTCATCTCTATCTGACACCTTTACTAACAGGTATTGTGTCAATTTAAAACTTTCACAAGACTGTTCACAGAATTGTCAATTTGAAAGAAATGTAGTTAGTTTATTCATGAATACATTTAGATAGTTAATCCCGGGATTCCTATCTTTGCCTCGATTTGTCAGTCTGGTCCAGATCATCATGGTATTTGTAGTTCTTTATGATAGCCACATTAGCAGCTAATTAGCATTTCATTTTGGGGAGGTAAATACAGGCCAAGTCACTTTGTCTGAGAGAGATTTACACGGTAATAAACCATCGCCCCAGGGGAAGCCGACACAAACCGTCACCCAAGGGGAAGCCGACACAAACCGTCGCCCCAGGGGAAGCCGACACAAACCTTCGCCCCAGGGGAAGCCGACACAAACCGTCGCCCCAGGGGAAGCCGACACAAACCGTCGCCCCAGGGAAGCCGACACAAACCGTCGCCCCAGGGGAAGCCGACACAAACCGTCGCCCCAGGGGAAGCCGACACAAACCGTCGCCCCAGGGGAAGCCGACACAAACCGTCACCCAAGGGGAAGCCGACACAAACCGTCGCCCCAGGGGAAGCCGACACAAACCGCCGCCCCAGGGGAAGCCGACACAAACCGCCGCCCCAGGGGAAGCCGACACAAACCTTCGCCCCAGGGGAAGCCGACACAAACCGTCGCCCCAGGGGAAGCCGACACAAACCGTCGCCCCAGGGGAAGCCGACACAAACCGTCGCCCCAGGGGAAGCCGACACAAACCATCGCCCCAGGGGAAGCCGACACAAAACACAGACCTTATTTATAATATATAATAATATAATAATAATATATAATAATATATAAGGTATATTATATATATATATATAATATACCTTATTTTACGTGTTTCTAAAAAAATCCCCTACAGGAAAAATGAATGGTGGAAAAACGTCTGGAACCATTTCCCTGTTTGACCGCTAGGTTTTCTGGGTATTATGATTCACACACTGTGGTACTTTATTCCAGGCTGTTGCTCTGTTAGTGTGGTGTTTGATTCCTTCATGGCGGAGTGGACAGTAAACCTCTAATTCTTGAGAGAACAGACCAGAACAGAGAGAGAGAACAGACCAAAACAGAGAGAGAGAGAACAGACCAGAACAGAGAGAGAACAGACCAGAACAGAGAGAGAGAGAACAGACCAGAACAGAGAGAGAGAGAACAGACCAGAACAGAGAGAGAACAGACCAGAACAGAGAGAGAACAGACCAGAACAGAGAGAGAGAGAACAGACCAGAACAGAGAGAGAACAGACCAGAACAGAGAGAGAACAGACCAGAACAGAGAGAGAACAGACCAGAACAGAGAGAGAGAGAACAGACCAGAACAGAGAGAGAGAGAACAGACCAGAACAGAGAGAGAGAGAACAGACCAGAACAGAGAGAGACAGACCAGAACAGAGAGAGAACAGACCAGAACAGAGAGAGAGAGAACAGACCAGAACAGAGAGAGAGAACAGACCAGAACAGAGAGAGAGAGAACAGACCAGAACAGAGAGAGAGAGAACAGACCAGAACAGAGAGAGAGAGAGAACAGACCAGAACAGAGAGAGAGAGAACAGACCAGAACAGAGAGAGAACAGACCAGAACAGAGAGAGAGAGAACAGACCAGAACAGAGAGAGAGAACAGACCAGAACAGAGAGAGAGAACAGACCAGAACAGAGAGAGAGAACAGACCAGAACAGAGAGAGAGAGAACAGACCAGAACAGAGAGAGAGAGAACAGACCAGAACAGAGAGAGAGAACAGACCAGAACAGAGAGAGAGAACAGACCAGAACAGAGAGAGAGAACAGACCAGAACAGAGAGAGAGACCAGACCAGAACAGAGAGAGAACAGACCAGAACAGAGAGAGAACAGACCAGAACAGAGAGAGAGAGAGAACAGAACAGAACAGAGAGAGAGAGAGAACAGACCAGAACAGAGAGAGAGAGAACAGAACAGAACAGAGAGAGAGAACAGACCAGAACAGAGAGAGAGAGAACAGACCAGAACAGAGAGAGAGACCAGAACAGACCAGAACAGAGAGAGAGAGAACAGACCAGAACAGAGAGAGAGAACAGACCAGAACAGAGAGAGAGAACAGACCAGAACAGAGAGAGAGAGAACAGACCAGACCAGAGAGAGAGAGAACAGACCAGACCAGAGAGAGAGAGAACAGACCAGACCAGAGAGAGAGAGAACAGACCAGAACAGAGAGAGAGAGAACAGAGCAGAACAGAGAGAGAGAGAGAGAACAGAGAGAGAGAGAGAGACCAGAACAGAGAGAGAGAGAGAGACCAGAACAGAGAGAGAGAGAGAACAGACCAGACCAGAACAGAGAGAGAGAGAGAGAGAGAGAACAGACCAGACCAGAGAGAGAGAGAACAGACCAGAACAGAGAGAGAGAGAACAGACCAGACCAGAACAGAGAGAGAGAGAACAGACCAGAACAGAGAGAGAGAGAACAGAACAGAACAGAGAGAGAGAGACCAGACCAGAACAGAGAGAGAGAACAGACCAGAACAGAGAGAGAGAACAGACCAGAACAGAGAGAGAGAACAGACCAGAACAGAGAGAGAGAGACCAGACCAGAACAGAGAGAGAGAGAGACCAGACCAGAACAGAGAGACAGAACAGACCAGAACAGAGAGAGAGAACAGACCAGAACAGAGAGAGAGAGAGAACAGACCAGAACAGAGAGAGAGAACAGACCAGAACAGAGAGAGAGAACAGACCAGAACAGAGAGAGAGCACAGACCAGAACAGAGAGAGAGAGAGAGAACAGAACAGAGAGAGAGAGAGAGACCAGAACAGAGAGAGAGAGAGAGACCAGAACAGAGAGAGAGAGAGAACAGACCAGAACAGAGAGAGAGAGAACAGACCAGAACAGAGAGAGAGAGAGACAGAACAGAACAGAGAGAGAGAACAGAACAGACCAGAGAGAGAGAGAACAGACCAGAACAGAGAGAGAGAGAACAGACCAGAACAGAGAGAGAGAACAGACCAGAACAGAGAGAGAGAGAGAACAGACCAGAACAGCGAGAGAACAGACCAGAACAGAGAGAGAGAGAGAACAGACCAGAACAGAGAGAGAACAGAACAGAGAGAGAGACCAGAACAGACCAGAACAGAGAGAGAGAGAACAGACCAGAACAGAGAGAGAGAGAACAGAACAGAGAGCGAGAGAGACCAGACCAGAACAGAGAGAGAGAGAGAACAGAACAGACCAGAACAGAGAGAGAGAACAGACCAGAACAGAGAGAGAGACCAGACCAGAACAGAGAGAGAGACCAGACCAGAACAGAGAGAGAGACCAGACCAGAACAGAGAGAGAGAACAGACCAAAACAGAGAGAGAGAACAGACCAGAACAGAGAGAGAGACCAGACCAGAACAGAGAGAGAGAACAGACCAGAACAGAGAGAGAGAGAGAACAGAACAGACCAGAACAGAGAGAGAGAGAGACCAGACCAGAACAGAGAGAGAGAACAGACCAGAACAGAGAGAGAGAGAGAACAGACCAGAACAGAGAGAGAGAGAACAGACCAGAACAGAGAGAGAGACCAGAACAGAGAGAGAGAGAGAGAACAGACCAGAACAGAAAGAGAGAGAGACCAGAACAGAGAGAGAGAGAGACCAGAACAGACCAGAACAGAGAGAGAGAACAGAACAGAGAGAGAGAGAGAGAGAACAGAACAGAGAGAGAGAGAGAGACCAGAACAGAGAGAGAGAGAGAACAGACCAGAACAGAGAGAGAGAGAGAACAGACCAGAACAGAGAGAGAGAGAACAGACCAGAACAGAGAGAGAGAGAACAGACCAGAACAGAGAGAGAGAACAGACCAGAACAGAGAGAGAGAGAACAGACCAGAACAGAGAGAGAGAGAACAGACCAGAACAGAGAGAGAGAACAGACCAGAACAGAGAGAGAGACCAGACCAGAACAGAGAGAGAGAGAACAGACCAGAACAGAGAGAGAACAGACCAGAACAGAGAGAGAACAGACCAGAACAGAGAGAGAGAGAGAACAGACCAGAACAGAGAGAGAGAGAGAGAACAGACCAGAACAGAGAGAGAGAGAGAACAGACCAGAACAGAGAGAGAGAGAACAGAACAGAACAGAGAGAGAGAACAGACCAGAACAGAGAGAGAGAGAACAGACCAGAACAGAGAGAGAGACCAGAACAGACCAGAACAGAGAGAGAGAGAGAACAGACCAGAACAGAGAGAGAGAACAGACCAGAACAGAGAGAGAGAACAGACCAGACCAGAGAGAGAGAGAACAGACCAGACCAGAGAGAGAGAGAACAGACCAGAACAGAGAGAGAGAGAACAGAGCAGAACAGAGAGAGAGAGAGAGAACAGAACAGAGAGAGAGAGAGAGACCAGAACAGAGAGAGAGAGAGAACAGACCAGACCAGAACAGAGAGAGAGAGAGAGAGAACAGACCAGACCAGAGAGAGAGAGAACAGACCAGAACAGAGAGAGAGAGAACAGACCAGAACAGAGAGAGAGAGAACAGAACAGAACAGAGAGAGAGAGACCAGACCAGAACAGAGAGAGAGAACAGACCAGAACAGAGAGAGAGAACAGACCAGAACAGAGAGAGAGAACAGACCAGAACAGAGAGAGAGAGACCAGACCAGAACAGAGAGAGAGAGACCAGACCAGAACAGAGAGAGAGAACAGACCAGAACAGAGAGAGAGAACAGACCAGAACAGAGAGAGAGAACAGACCAGAACAGAGAGAGAGAACAGACCAGAACAGAGAGAGAGCACAGACCAGAACAGAGAGAGAGAGAGAGAACAGAACAGAGAGAGAGAGAGAGACCAGAACAGAGAGAGAGAGAGAGACCAGAACAGAGAGAGAGAGAGAACAGACCAGAACAGAGAGAGAGAACAGACCAGAACAGAGAGAGAGAGAACAGACCAGAACAGAGAGAGAGAGAGAGAACAGACCAGAACAGAGAGAGAGAGAACAGACCAGAACAGAGAGAGAGAGAACAGACCAGAACAGAGAGAGAGAACAGACCAGAACAGAGAGAGAGAGAGAACAGACCAGAACAGAGAGAGAACAGACCAGAACAGAGAGAGAACAGACCAGAACAGAGAGAGAACAGACCAGAACAGAGAGAGAACAGACCAGAACAGAGAGAGAACAGACCAGAACAGAGAGAGAGACCAGAACAGACCAGAACAGAGAGAGAGAACAGACCAGAACAGAGAGAGAGAGAACAGAACAGAGAGAGAGAGAGACCAGACCAGAACAGAGAGAGAGAGAGAACAGAACAGACCAGAACAGAGAGAGAGAACAGACCAGAACAGAGAGAGAGACCAGACCAGAACAGAGAGAGAGACCAGACCAGAACAGAGAGAGAGAACAGACCAAAACAGAGAGAGAGAACAGACCAGAACAGAGAGAGAGACCAGACCAGAACAGAGAGAGAGAACAGACCAGAACAGAGAGAGAGAGAGAACAGAACAGACCAGAACAGAGAGAGAGAGAGACCAGACCAGAACAGAGAGAGAGAACAGACCAGAACAGAGAGAGAGAGAGAACAGACCAGAACAGAGAGAGAACAGACCAGAACAGAGAGAGAGACCAGAACAGACCAGAACAGAGAGAGAGAGAACAGACCAGAACAGAGAGAGAGAGAACAGAACAGAGAGAGAGAGAGACCAGACCAGAACAGAGAGAGAGAGAACAGAACAGACCAGAACAGAGAGAGAGAACAGACCAGAACAGAGAGAGAGACCAGACCAGAACAGAGAGAGAGACCAGACCAGAACAGAGAGAGAGAACAGACCAAAACAGAGAGAGAGAACAGACCAGAACAGAGAGAGAGACCAGACCAGAACAGAACAGACCAGAACAGAGAGAGAGAGAACAGAACAGACCAGAACAGAGAGAGAGAGAGACCAGACCAGAACAGAGAGAGAGAACAGACCAGAACAGAGAGAGAGAGAGAACAGACCAGAACAGAGAGAGAGAGAACAGAACAGACCAGAACAGAGAGAGAGAGAGACCAGAACAGAGAGAGAGAGAGAGAGAACAGACCAGAACAGAAAGAGAGAGAGACCAGAACAGAGAGAGAGAGAGACCAGAACAGACCAGAACAGAGAGAGAGAGAACAGAACAGAGAGAGAGAGAGAGAGAACAGAACAGAGAGAGCGAGAGAGAGACCAGACCAGAGAGAGAGAGAGAGAACAGACCAGAACAGAGAGAGAGAGAGAGAACAGACCAGAACAGAGAGAGAGAGAACAGACCAGAACAGAGAGAGAGAGAACAGACCAGAACAGAGAGAGAGAACAGACCAGAACAGAGAGAGAGAGAACAGAACAGAACAGAGAGAGAGAACAGACCAGAACAGAGAGAGAGAGAACAGAACAGACCAGAACAGAGAGAGAGAACAGACCAGAACAGAGAGAGAGAGAACAGACCAGAACAGAGAGAGAGAACAGACCAGAACAGAGAGAGCGAGAACAGACCAGAACAGAGAGAGAGAACAGACCAGAACAGAGAGAGAGAACAGACCAGAACAGAGAGAGAGAGAACAGACCAGAACAGAGAGAGAGAACAGACCAGAACAGAGAGAGAGAGAACAGACCAGAACAGAGAGAGAGAGAACAGACCAGAACAGAGAGAGAGAGAACAGACCAGAACAGAGAGAGAGAGAACAGACCAGAACAGAGAGAGAGAGAACAGACCAGAACAGAGAGAGAGAGAACAGACCAGAACAGAGAGAGAGAACAGACCAGAACAGAGAGAGAGAACAGACCAGAACAGAGAGAGAGAGAGAACAGACCAGAACAGAGAGAGAGACCAGACCAGAACAGAGAGAGAGACCAGACCAGAACAGAGAGAGAGAACAGACCAAAACAGAGAGAGAGAGAACAGACCAGAACAGAGAGAGAGAGAACAGACCAGAACAGAGAGAGAGAGAACAGACCAGAACAGAGAGAGAGAGAACAGAACAGACCAGAGAGCGAGAGAACAGACCAGAACAGAGAGAGAGAACAGACCAGAACAGAGAGAGAGAGAGAACAGACCAGAACAGAGAGAGAGAGAACAGACCAGAACAGAGAGAGAGAGAACAGACCAGAACAGAGAGAGAGAGAGAACAGACCAGAACAGAGAGAGAGAGAGAACAGACCAGAACAGAGAGAGAGAGAGAACAGACCAGAACAGAGAGAGAGAGAACAGAACAGACCAGAACAGAGAGAGAGAGAACAGACCAGAACAGAGAGAGAGAACAGACCAGAACAGAGAGAGAGAGAGAACAGACCAGAACAGAGAGAGAGAGAACAGACCAGAACAGAGAGAACAGAACAGACCAGAACAGAGAGAACAGAACAGACCAGAACAGAGAGAGAGAACAGACCAGAACAGAGAGAGAGAGAACAGAACAGACCAGAACAGAGAGAGAGACCAGAACAGAGAGAGAGACCAGACCAGAACAGAGAGAGAGACCAGACCAGAACAGAGAGAGAGAGAACAGACCAGAACAGAGAGAGAGAGAACAGAACAGAGAGAGAGACCAGACCAGAACAGAGAGAGAGACCAGACCAGAACAGAGAGAGAGACCAGACCAGAACAGAGAGAGAGACCAGACCAGACCAGAACAGAGAGAGAGAGAACAGACCAGAACAGAGAGAGAGAGAACAGACCAGAACAGAGAGAGAGAGAACAGACCAGAACAGAGAGAGAACAGAACAGACCAGAACAGAGAGAGAACAGAACAGACCAGAACAGAGAGAGAACAGAACAGACCAGAACAGAGAGAGAGAGAGAGAGAGAACAGACCAGAACAGAGAGAGAGAGAGAGAACAGAACATACCAGAACAGAGAGAGAGAGAGAGACCAGAACAGAGAGAGAGAGAACAGACCAGAACAGAGAGAGAGAGAACAGAGAGAGAGAGAGAGAGACCAGAACAGAGAGAGAGAGAGAACAGACCAGAACAGAGAGAGAGAGAGAGACCAGACCAGAACAGAGAGAGAGAGACCAGACCAGAACAGAGAGAGAGAGAACAGACCAGAACAGAGAGAGAGAGAGAACAGACCAGAACAGAGAGAGAGAGAGAACAGAACAGACCAGAACAGAGAGAGAGAGAACAGACCAGAACAGAGAGAGAGAGAGAACAGAACAGACCAGAACAGAGAGAGAGAGAGAGACCAGAACAGAGAGAGAGAGACCAGACCAGAACAGAGAGAGAGAGAGAGAGACCAGAACAGAGAGAGAGAGAGAACAGACCAGAACAGAGAGAGAGAGAGAGAGAGAGAGAGAGACCAGAACAGAGAGAGAGAGAGAGACCAGAACAGAGAGAGAGAGAACAGAACAGATAGAGAGAGAGAACAGACCACAACAGAGAGACCAGACCAGAACAGAGAGAGAGACCAGAACAGAGAGAGAGACCAGACCAGAACAGAGAGAGAGAGAGAACAGAACAGACCAGAACAGAGAGAGAGAGAGAGAGACCAGACCAGAACAGAGAGAGAGAGAGAGACCAGAACAGAGAGAGAGAGAGAGACCAGACCAGAACAGAGAGAGAGAGAACAGACCAGAACAGAGAGAGAGATCAGACCAGAACAGAGAGAGAGAGAACAGACCAGAACAGAGAGCGAGAGAGAGACCAGAACAGAGAGAGAGAGAGAACAGAACAGACCAGAACAGAGAGAGAGAGCGAGACCAGACCAGAACAGAGAGAGAGACCAGACCAGAACAGAGAGAGATACCAGACCAGAACAGAGAGAGAGAGAGAGACCAGAACAGAGAGAGAGAGAGACCAGACCAGAACAGAGAGAGAGAGAGACCAGACCAGAACAGAGAGAGAGAGAACAGACCAAAACAGAGAGAGACAGACCAGACCAGAACAGAGAGAGAGAGACCAGACCAGAACAGAGAGAGAGAGACCAGAACAGAGAGAGAGAGACCAGAACAGAGAGAGAGAGAACAGACCAGAACAGAGAGAGAGACCAGACCAAAACAGAGAGAGAGAGAACAGACCAGAACAGAGAGAGAGACCAGACCAGAACAGAGAGAGAGAGAACAGACCAGAACAGAGAGAGAGAGAACAGACCAGAACAGAGAGAGAGAGAACAGACCAGAACAGAGAGAGAGAGAACAGACCAGAACAGAGAGAGAGAGAGACCAGACCAGAACAGAGAGAGAGAGAGACCAGACCAGAACAGAGAGAGAGAGAGAACAGTCCAGAACAGAGAGAGAACAGACCAGAACAGAGAGAGAGATCAGAACAGAGAGAGAGATCAGAACAGAGAGAGAGAGAGAACAGACCAGAACAGAAAGAGAGAGACCAGACCAGAACAGAGAGAGAGAGAACAGACCAGAACAGAGAGAGAGAGAACAGACCAGAACAGAGAGAGAGAACAGACCAGAACAGAGAGAGAGAGAACAGACCAGAACAGAGAGAGAACAGACCAGAACAGAGAGAGAGAGACCAGAACAGAGAGAGAGCAGACCAGAACAGGGAGAGATACCAGAACAGAGAGCGAACAGACCAGAACAGGGAGAGATACCAGAACAGAGAGCGAACAGACCAGAACAGGGAGAGATACCAGAACAGAGAGAGAACGATGTGGGAGAGAGAACGATGTGGGAGAGAGAACGATGTGGGAGAGAGGACGATGTGGGAGAGAGAACAGAACGGAGAGAGAGGACGATGTGGGAGAGAGGACGATGTGGGAGAGAGAGAACAGAACAGAGAGAGAGGACGATGTGGGAGAGAGAACAGAACAGAGAGAGAGGACGATGTGGGAGAGAGAACAGAACAGAGAGAGAGGACGATGTGGGAGAGAGAACAGAACAGAGAGAGAGGACGATGTGGGAGAGAGAACAGAACAGAGAGAGAGACCAGAACAGAGAGCGAACAGACCAGAACAGGGAGAGATAACAATGTGGGAGAGAGAACAGACCAGAACAGAGAGAGAGAGAACAGACCAGAACAGAGAGAGAGACCAGACCAGAACAGAGAGAGAGAGACCAGACCAGAACAGAGAGAGAGACCAGACCAAAACAGAGAGAGAGAGAACAGACCAGAACAGAGAGAGAGAGAACAGACCAGAACAGAGAGAGAGAGAACAGACCAGAACAGAGAGAGAGAGAACAGACCACAACAGAGAGAGCGAGAACAGAACAGACCAGAACAGAGAGAGAGAGAGAGACCAGACCAGAGAGAGAGAGAACAGACCAGAACAGAGAGAGAGAGAGAACAGACCAGAACAGAGAGAGAGAGAGAACAGACCAGAACAGAGAGAGAGAGAGAACAGACCAGAACAGAGAGAGAGAGAACAGACCAGAACAGAGAGAGAGAGAGAACAGACCAGAACAGAGAGAGAGAGAACAGACCAGAACAGCGAGAGAGAGAGAACAGACCAGAACAGAGAGAGAGAGAACAGACCAGAACAGAGAGAGAGAGAACAGACCAGAGAGAGAGAGAACAGACCAGAACAGAGAGAGAGAGAACAGACCAGAACAGAGAGAGAGAGAGAACAGACCAGAACAGAGAGAGAGAGAGAACAGACCAGAACAGAGAGAGAGAGAACAGACCAGAACAGAGAGAGAGACCAGACCAGAACAGAGAGAGAGACCAGACCAGAACAGAGAGAGAGAACAGACCAAAACAGAGAGAGAGAGAACAGACCAGAACAGAGAGAGAGAGAGAACAGACCAGAACAGAGAGAGAGAGAACAGACCAGAACAGAGAGAGAGAGAACAGACCAGAACAGAGAGAGAGAGAGAACAGACCAGAACAGAGAGAGAGAGAACAGAACAGACCAGAACAGAGAGAGAGAGAACAGACCAGAACAGAGAGAGAGAGAACAGACCAGAACAGAGAGAGAGAGAGAACAGACCAGAACAGAGAGAGAGAGAACAGACCAGAACAGAGAGAACAGAACAGACCAGAACAGAGAGAACAGAACAGACCAGAACAGAGAGAGAGAACAGACCAGAACAGAGAGAGAGAGAGAACAGACCAGAACAGAGAGAGAGAGAACAGACCAGAACAGAGAGAGAGAGAGAACAGACCAGAACAGAGAGAGAGAACAGAACAGAGAGAGAGAGAACAGAACAGAGAGAGAGAGAACAGACCAGAACAGAGAGAGAGAGAGAACAGACCAGAACAGAGAGAGAGAGAACAGAACAGACCAGAACAGAGAGAGAGACCAGAACAGAGAGAGAGACCAGACCAGAACAGAGAGAGAGACCAGACCAGAACAGAGAGAGAGACCAGACCAGAACAGAGAGAGAGAGAACAGACCAGAACAGAGAGAGAGAACAGACCAGAACAGAGAGAGAGACCAGACCAGAACAGAGAGAGAGACCAGACCAGAACAGAGAGAGAGACCAGACCAGAACAGAGAGAGAGAACAGACCAGAACAGAGAGAGAGAGAACAGACCAGAACAGAGAGAGAGAGAACAGACCAGAACAGAGAGAACAGACCAGAACAGAGAGAGAACAAAACAGACCAGAACAGAGAGAGAACAGAACAGACCAGAACAGAGAGAGAACAGAACAGACCAGAACAGAGAGAGAACAGAACAGACC
Source organism: Oncorhynchus gorbuscha (assembly GCF_021184085.1). NCBI lineage: Eukaryota > Metazoa > Chordata > Actinopteri > Salmoniformes > Salmonidae > Oncorhynchus > Oncorhynchus gorbuscha. The sequence goes on along the minus strand of NC_060176.1, from coordinate 101,608 downwards.
AGAACAGAGAGAGAACAGAACAGACCAGAACAGAGAGAGAACATAACAGACCAGAACAGAGAGAGAACAGAACAGACCAGAACAGAGAGAGAACAGAACAGACCAGAACAGAGAGAGAACAGACCAGAACAGAGAGAGAGAGAGAGAACAGAACATACCAGAACAGAGAGAGAGAGAGAGACCAGAACAGAGAGAGAGAGAGAGACCAGAACAGAGAGAGAGAGAACAGACCAGAACAGAGAGAGAGAGAACAGAACAGAGAGAGAGAGAGAGACCAGAACAGAGAGAGAGAGAGAACAGACCAGAACAGAGAGAGAGAGAGAGACCAGACCAGAACAGAGAGAGAGAGACCAGACCAGAACAGAGAGAGAGAGAACAGACCAGAACAGAGAGAGAGAGAGAACAGAACAGACCAGAACAGAGAGAGAGAGAGAGACCAGAACAGAGAGAGAGAGACCAGACCAGAACAGAGAGAGAGAGAGAGAGACCAGAACAGAGAGAGAGAGAGAACAGACCAGAACAGAGAGAGAGAGAGAGAGAGAGACCAGAACAGAGAGAGAGAGAGAGACCAGAACAGAGAGAGAGAGAACAGAGAGAGAGAGAGAACAGACCACAACAGAGAGACCAGACCAGAACAGAGAGAGAGACCAGAACAGAGAGAGAGACCAGACCAGAACAGAGAGAGAGAGAGAACAGAACAGACCAGAACAGAGAGAGAGAGAGACCAGACCAGAACAGAGAGAGAGAGAGACCAGAACAGAGAGAGAGAGAGAGACCAGACCAGAACAGAGAGAGAGAGAACAGACCAGAACAGAGAGAGAGAACAGACCAGAACAGAGAGAGAGAGAACAGACCAGAACAGAGAGCGAGAGAGAGACCAGAACAGAGAGAGAGAGAGAACAGAACAGACCAGAACAGAGAGAGAGAGCGAGACCAGACCAGAACAGAGAGAGAGACCAGACCAGAACAGAGAGAGAGAGAGAGACCAGAACAGAGAGAGAGAGAGACCAGACCAGAACAGAGAGAGAGAGAGAACAGACCAAAACAGAGAGAGACAGACCAGAACAGAGAGAGAGAGACCAGACCAGAACAGAGAGAGAGAGACCAGAACAGAGAGAGAGAGAACAGACCAAAACAGCGAGAGAGAGAACAGACCAGAACAGAGAGAGAGACCAGACCAAAACAGAGAGAGAGAGAACAGACCAGAACAGAGAGAGAGACCAGACCAGAACAGAGAGAGAGAGGACAGACCAGAACAGAGAGAGAGAGAACAGACCAGAACAGAGAGAGAGAGAACAGACCAGAACAGAGAGAGAGAGAACAGACCAGAACAGAGAGAGAGAGAGACCAGACCAGAACAGAGAGAGAGAGAGAACAGTCCAGAACAGAGAGAGAACAGACCAGAACAGAGAGAGAGATCAGAACAGAGAGAGAGATCAGAACAGAGAGAGAGAGAGAACAGACCAGAACAGAAAGAGAGAGACCAGACCAGAACAGAGAGAGAGAGAACAGACCAGAACAGAGAGAGAGAGAACAGACCAGAACAGAGAGAGAGAACAGACCAGAACAGAGAGAGAGAGAACAGACCAGAACAGAGAGAGAACAGACCAGAACAGAGAGAGAGAGACCAGAACAGAGAGAGAGCAGACCAGAACAGGGAGAGATACCAGAACAGAGAGCGAACAGACCAGAACAGGGAGAGATACCAGAACAGAGAGCGAACAGACCAGAACAGGGAGAGATAACAATGTGGGAGAGAGAGCAGACCAGAACAGGGAGAGAGACCAGAACAGAGAGCGAACAGACCAGAACAGGGAGAGATACCAGAACAGAGAGAGAACGATGTGGGAGAGAGAACGATGTGGGAGAGAGAACGATGTGGGAGAGAGGACGATGTGGGAGAGAGAACAGAACGGAGAGAGAGGACGATGTGGGAGAGAGGACGATGTGGGAGAGAGAACAGAACAGAGAGAGAGGACGATGTGGGAGAGAGAACAGAACAGAGAGAGAGGACGATGTGGGAGAGAGAACAGAACAGAGAGAGAGGACGATGTGGGAGAGAGAACAGAACAGAGAGAGAGGACGATGTGGGAGAGAGAACAGAACAGAGAGAGAGACCAGAGGACGAGAGGGAGAGACCAGAACAGAGAGAGACCAGAACAGAGAGAGAACGATGTGGGAGAGAGAACAGAACAGAGAGAGAGAGAGAACAGAGAGAGAGACGATGTGGGAGAGAGAACAGAACAGAGAGAGACCAGAACAGGGAGAGATAATGATGTGGGAGAGAGAACAGAGAGAGAACAGAGAGAGAGGACGATGTGGGGAGAGAGAACAGAACAGAGAGAGAGGACGATGTGGGAGAGAGAACAGAACAGAGAGAGAGAGTGGGAGAGAGAACGACAGAGAGAGAGGACGATGTGGGAGAGAGAACAGAGAGAGAGGACGATGGGAGAGAGAACAGAACAGAGAACAGAGAGAGAGAACAGAACAGAGAGAGAGAACAGAACAGAGAGAGAGGACGATGTGGGAGAGAGAACAGAACAGAGAGAGAGGACGATGTGGGAGAGAGAACAGAACAGAGAGAGAACAATGTTCCCTCTAAACCACACAGCTCCACCCAGACTGCTTCGCATTAAGAATAAAATGACCGCTGTGCCGAGGTCGTGGAAGATTGAACTCCACTCAACTTTAGTTGACACCCATGTTTCCCAACTCCGGTCCTCCTGTGCCTCCAGCAGCACGTTGTTGTCCCAGACAAACTGATTCAACTAGTCAAGGGCTTCATGATTCCTTTTATTTAACATTTATTTAACAAGGGAAGTCAGTTAAGAACAAATTCTTATTTTCAGTGACGGCCTACCGGGGAACACAGCAGGTTAACTGCCTTGTTCAGTGGCAGAACGACAGATTTTTACCTTGTCAGCTCGGGGATTCGGTCCAGCAACGTTTCTGTCACTAGTCCAACACACCGATATTGGCCATATAACACAAATCCCAGAAGTGCTTGATTGTTATTATAAACTGGTTATCAACATAATTAGAAAGGTTTAAAAGCTATTTGTTTGTCGTACCCGTGACATACGGTCTGATATACCACAGCTTTCAGACAATCCGCATCCAGGACTGGAACCACCCAGTTTATGTTTAAGACCGGAGGACAGACGCTGTCTGACTGGCCTTAATTACATCACCTACTTTGATCCCACTAACTCACATGTTATCATCCTCTCTCTCTCTCTGCCTCTGTCTGCCTGTCTGTCTCTCTGCCTCTCTGTCTCCATCCCTCTGTCTGCCTGCCTGCCTCTCTGTCTCTCTGTCTGCCTGTCTGCCTGCCTGTCTGCCTCTCTGTCTGTCTGCCTGCCTGCCTCTGTCTGCCTGCCTGTCTGCCTGTCTGTCTCTCTGTCTCTCTGTCTCTCTGCCTCTCTGCCTCCATCCCTCTAGCAGATTAGCTGCCTCTAGGCGTGACATTTGGACCCAGAGGGACACAGACAGACACCCGGTCTGCAGTTGGTGTAGCAGAGCGAGAACATGGCATTGTCATTTTAAGAAAGACCTGGAGAAGTACAAGGAGATTGACGAGGATGAGATCCTTAACAACCTGTCAGAGCAGGAACTCAAACAACTGGAGACTGCCCTGGAGGAGATGGACCCAGAGGTATGGAGGGGCGGGGGAGGGGGAAGAGTCTGTCTGTTTCCGTCTTCCTTGTGTTTTCTCCTTGTTATGCCAGACAGACATCTCATTCTTATCAACTTTTAACCTCCCAGTCTGCCAAGCTTTTCTATGTTGACTTGCACGCAGAGTGGAGGAGGAGGCGCAGTAGAGGAGGAGGTGCAGTAGAGGAGGAGAAGGAGGTAGAGGAGGCGGTGCAGCAGAGTAGAGAGGAGGAGGAGGAGGCAGGCAGAGGAGGAGGAGCAGAGGAGAGGAGCAGAGGAGAGGAGGCGAGGAGATAGAGGGGGCAGCAGAGTAGAGGAGGAGGAGGAGGCGCAGCAGTGTAGAGGAGGCGGTGCAGTAGAGTAGAGGAGGAGGAGGCGCAGCAGAGTAGAGGAGGAGGAGGCGCAGCAGTGTAGAGGAGGCGGTGCAGTAGAGTAGAGGAGGAGGAGGCGCAGCAGAGTAGAGGAGGAGGAGGCGCAGCGAAGGGGAGGGGGAGGAGGAGGTGCAGCAGAGTAGAGGAGGAGGAGTCGAGAGGAGGAGGAGGTGCAGCAGAGTAGAGGAGGAGGAGGCGAGAGGAGGAGGAGGTGCAGCAGAGTAGAGGAGGAGGAGGTGCAGCAGAGAGGAGAGCAGAGTAGTCAAACCCTTCCAGGACTTAGTGAGGTTAATTTTCCTTTTCTAGGGCCAGAGTGTGGCCCTAGCTTGTATTTATTTACAACAGCCATTTATTTGTGATATTACACAATACACTCAACAGAAGTATTGGGACGAGGCCAATGTGTTGTTACATCTCAAGTAGAGAACATCTTAAACATTCTTCTCGTCTTTAACTTATACACAGCATGAAGGAGATGAGTCCACTAACTAGGCAACCATAGGAACTTCACTCAACACAACACGGCACCGAATGCAGCCTAATGTTTTTAAACATGGCACATGAATTCACCAATGACCAATTCATCAATCAGTCAATAAACCCATGTATCCACCCCTCTGTGTCTCTCCCCAGAATGCATTGCTGCCAGCGTCGATCGTCAGAAGGACCACACAGTGAAAGCAGCCACCGGCCCCTACAGCCGAGAGAAACTACTCAGTTTCTGGAGAAGGAGGCCCTGGAGTATAAAGACAGAGATGATGTAGTCTCTTTCTCTGGAGAGAGGAAAAGGTAGGAGGCCCTGGAGTATAAAGACAGAGATGATGTAGTCTCTTTCTCTGGAGGAGGAAAGGTAGGAAGGTGAGTATAAAGACAGGAGTGTGTCTTTCTCTGGAGAGAGGAGGAAAGGTAGGAGGCCCTGTGTATAAAGACAGAGATGATGTAGTCTCTTTCTCTGGAGAGAGGAAAGGTAGGAGGCCCTGGTGTATAAAGACAGAGATGATGTAGTCTCTTTCTCTGGAGAGAGGAAAGGTAGGAGGCCCTGGGTATAAAGACAGAGATGATATGGTGTCTTTCTCTGGAGAGAGGAAAGGTAGGAGGCCCTGGAGTATAAAGACAGAGATGATGTGGTGTCTTTCTCTGAGAGAGGAAAGGTAGGAGGCCCCGGGAGTATAAAGACAGAGATGATGTGGTGTCTTCTCTGGAGAGAGGAAAGGTAGGAGGCCCTGGAGTATAAAGACAGAGATGATGTGGTGTCTTTCTCTGGAGAGAGGAAAGGTAGGAGGCCCTGGAGTATAAAGACAGAGATGATGTGGTGTCTTTATCTGGAGAGAGGAAAGGTAGGAGGCCCTGGAGTATAAAGACAGAGATGATGTGGTGTCTTTCTCTGGAGAGAGGAAAGGTAGGAGGCCCTGGAATATAAAGACAGAGATGATGTAGTGTCTTTATCTGGAGAGAGGAAAGGTAGGAGGCCCTGGAGTATAAAGACAGAGATGATGTGGTGTCTTTCTCTGAGAGAGGAAAGGTAGGAGGCCCTGGAGTATAAAGACAGAGATGATGTGGTGTCTTTCTCTGAGAGAGGAAAGGTAGGAGGCCCTGGAGTATAAAGACAGAGATGATGTGGTGTCTTTCTCTGGAGAGAGGAAAGGTAGGAGGCCCTGGAGTATAAAGACAGAGATGATGTGGTGTCTTTCTCTGGAGAGAGGAAAGGTAGGAGGCCCTGAGTATAAAGACAGAGATGATGTGGTGTGTCTTTATCTGGAGAGAGGAAAGGTAGGAGGCCCCTGGAGTATAAAGACAGAGATGATGTTGTGTCTTTATCTGGAGAGAGGAAAGGTAGGAGGCCCTGAATATAAAGACAGAGATGATGTAGTGTGGGGAAGTAGTGCCCTGGAATATAAAGACAGAGATGATGTAGTGTCTTTATCTGGAGAGAGGAAAGGTAGGAGGCCCTGGAGTATAAAGACAGAGATGATGTGGTGTCTTTCTCTGGAGAGAGGAAAGGTAGGAGGCCCTGGAGTATAAAGACAGAGATGATGTAGTCTCTTTCTCTGGAGAGAGGAAAGGTAGGAGGCCCTGGA